>NC_058510.1:455000-465000 GCF_020382885.2 Scatophagus argus
GTTCATCTTATCTTAATAAACATCACTGACATACGAACACACATGCACACATGCTGTGATCATGGTAGTGTGTGTGTGTTGTATGTCATGTGACACACAAAGGTTCCAGTTAAAGATGTCATCAGAGAGGTGGTAGCTGAGAGAGCTAAGGCCTGCACTCACTTCACCAACGGCTTGGCTTATTCACTAATGCCCTCAGTCTGATGAGCGGCCCTTCACTTCTGACTTTTATTGTGAAGTATTTGCAGGAAGGTGATGTGGCGACTTGCATGGTTCCCATACTGTTCACCAAATATAACTACTGCCATGTTGTGGCACTTGTTCATTACTGCAAAATGCAGTTTGGCTGAGACAGTAACACACATACATCAGCAGCGACTGAACTGAGCCGTTAGAAGAGTAATCCAAAAAAGCAAAGTGTTGATTATAACAGTCTGTTAAAGCACTTGTGCCTTATTCTTCGTTGACATGCACATAATAAAACACACCAGGGGTTTGTCCACCATTGTTTTCCCAGCCACTGTCTGTAACACGGAGATTAGTGTGTGAGCATCCACACCAGATTTCGGCATTATAGAAGAAGCACTGAGAAGAAGGACGCCTTGCTGCTGGACAAGCTGGTGAGGACGGCTGTTAACAAACTCAGGTCCATCATGTCCATCACCCTCTGGACAGCACCTTAGACAGGCTGCTGTCTCTGTCCTGCTCCACGGACAGACTGAGGAGGTCATTTGTCCCTCAGGTCATACGAGTCTTCAGCTCCTCCCTGTGAGGACAGACCTGGACTGTGTCTCTGGATGGTCCACATTGCACATGTCCTTCATCACTTTATCACTCAGTAACTGTTTGCACACCTTTGGACTGTTTTTATTCTTTTATTCTAGTATTGTTTTATTTTTTTTATATATTCTGTATTTCTATACTTCTTCATACTCTAAATACTTTATTGCATGCTGATCTGTGTTTTTTGTCTTTGTACTGATACCACTGGAAACTGAATTTTCCTCAGAATCAATAAAGTGTCTGTCTGTCTGTCTGTCTATCAAAGCATGAAGACTAAAAGCTGATGACATTTGTTTCCTGTCCACTTCCCAGGATGCATTCACAGAGTTGTATGGTGAGTCCAGACCTCCAGCCAGTTTGTGGTCCCTGAGGACAGCGTTTGCACTGGCTGCACTGGGAGCAGCTGGGATCATACTGGGAGTCCTGTTCACTCACAGATGAAAGCCTTGAAGCTGCAGCTCCTCTAATGTCCACCAGATGCTGCTGTGATCAAACTGAGTGTACCGAAGTGAATGAGAAAACCTCCAACTTCTGTCCACAAAGTCAGGACAGTCTTAGCAGATTCATCGATCTTCTTCAGAGGGAAGGAGGATTTACAAAATAAATGTTCCATTGAGATGATTCACAGTCTGTGCTTGCTTCTCCCTGTCAGGTTACAGTAGAGTCAAACCTGACAACACATTCATTGTTGGCTTAGTTAAACTAAATCTGGACTAATAAGTAATTAACAGATTTTAATATATTAAGCTTTTAAAAGGTCTTCTACAGGGATTGAGAGGTTTTAAGTGGTAAATGATATAATTTGCCAATTTAACCTGAAGTTTCAACTTAACTGAAAAGAAAGAGCTACACAGATAAAACCTGTCTTGTGGTAAAAGAACCTTTTCAAGGTATCAGACATCAGATGTCTTGTGTTATTGGGTTATCTCCGAGTGTCTTTAAAATCCTTTAAACCGTACAGAAAACCCATCAGAACCGCTTCAATGACAATATGGTCATCGTTAATGGGTAAATGAATCAGACCAGGGACGTTCAGGTTAACTGATGCAGGATTTTGCCTGAGCTGCAGGACGTCCGTTGTAGATAAGACGGGACCCAGAACTGAACCTTGGGGGACACCACAAGAGGAGGAGCGATCTTCAAGCATAACAGAAAAGGTCCTGTGGACAAAGTACACATGGACCAGTCCAGATCCACATTTGGGATTGTTTGTATACTTTGGACATCAAATTACTGTTGGATAAACTACTATTCCACATCAGTTAGAAGAATGTTTTAAAAGTTTGTCACAAAGACTGTTCGTCGTTGTTATTGTGTACATTTTTGTGTTTGTCTTCTGGGGAACATTTCATTCATGTCATTTTGATTTCTACCTCTTTCACAGACCTTTTAACTTGTGTATTTCTTTCTTCATAAACATTTTGTCACAAACTGAACATATTGATGTTTATTTTTTAAGCACTTTGATATCTTTATTTTTTTACGTAAAAACTGAACTGAGTGGAAACAAACAAAAGTAACATTTTTGTTCAAATTTTTTGAAATGAAGGTGTCTGTAAAAATGACTGTCGCTGTAAAAATCCTACCACTAGGAGTCACCAAAGTTAGAAACATTAAAATCCTTCACATGAGAGAATTCATAAATAAGTGAACGTATGTTTAAGATTTACAAGATGTAAATATGACAATGAATCTGCACAGCAGCATTTTGTGCTGAGCCTCCTGGTCAAAGCCCCGATCACTGAAATAAATCAAAGCTAAACAGACGTCGTTTTTGCCCGAGGAAACCTAATCTGCCTGACACAGAAGAATATTTCACCAGATTCACACTTCAGATAATTTTAGTGCCACATGATCAGTTTCCAGAAACAGAAGCAGCTTGTGTAAGCAAAACAGACAGAGTGGAACTCAGTTAAACTAAATTAAAGCTTCCACCTGACAAAGCTGTCTTATGAAGCACTATGTGTGCACACCACATGTTACACAGCTGGCATGTTAACTAAATGTGGTGTGGAATAAAATACACACAGCTCATGTAGTGTGTCTGAAATATGCCACAAAAAACAAAAAATATTTCAAACAAAACATCAACCATAAACGTGCATCACTTCTAATCTAATCCCTCTCAGTGAGGCAGAAAACTGAAGATACGTCCGTGAGTACAGCAGTGAAACCGCCATGCAGAACTTTAACAGATCAGACAATAACAAAGAAACGGAGTGTCAGACTGAAAGGAGCTTCGTTTAGATGAACCTCAGGTGTGAAGTTAAACCAGTCACACCAGCAGGATTCACACACACAATACACACATGGAAATACTCTGCAACACGAACAAACTAAAGCTATGACTTCTGTTTGAAGGTCATCCTGTTGTCAACAGCACCACCTGCTGGACAAAAGGGAACCTTACAATCAGAATCAGTATTTCACATGAAGTACTACAGAGGCTGGAAGTTTGTTTTTAATAGTAGTCTGTTAGCAGTAGTAGTAATAGTGGTAGTAGTGGCAGTTGTTACTATTTTCTGTTTGTGAAACTTCTTCCATCATGAGTTCTACATGCAACATTTTACTTCGGTACACAAATGTTTATACATAAAGTATTGAAAGTAATAGTATTCCTTCTGTATTTGTAAGAAGGATTTTATTGTATTACCCTATTATCTCAACACTTGCGTGCTTTCTTAGATTGTGTAAAGTGGTGCAGTGGTTAGCGCTGTCACGCAGCAAGAGGGTTCTGGGTTCGAGACCCGGTCTGGGCCCTTCTGTGTGGAGTGTGCATGTTCTCCCTGTGCCTGCGTGGGTTTCAGCAGCCTACAGTGACCGTTCAGAAGTAGTAGTACAGTGACATTCGCAGTAGTCATAGTAACAGTAGTATCCTCTCTCTTCCAGGCCAGAGCGCGCGCTGCGTCGTGCGTAATGCGTGTCCGCGCTGCTGTCCGCGGCGCTGCGCTCCGACATGGAGCCGCACACCGCCGCTCTATGCTCCCGAACCTTCAGCGGACTCGGTTCTCCGCCCTAAACCGGATGTGTTCGGCGTCCCACAGCGTGCTGCACCGCACTCACACACCGACCACCAGCCCGAGCCGCGCCGCAGGAGCTGCAGACCAGCGGGGTGGAGCAGCGGGGGGAGAAGAACTGCAATCCGCCGGCGTTTGGCACCGATGTTTTCCTCCTCCGAGCTGCCAGCGGCACTCATCTCTGACTCTGATCATATCAGCTGTACTGCTACTTTTAATATTCAGAAGTATGAGTACTTAGTATGTGCGGCAGCCGACCGAGATCCTACTTCTGGTAGACAGCCTATACAACAAAGTACCAAAGGTCAGAAAGTCCAGACTGGTAGACCTACTACAGACACTGCAGTAATACTACAGTACAGAGCTGATACAGTAGGACATAAAACACACTTTAAAGCAGCATGAAGTACCACCGAGCTCCTCTGAGGAATACTGCAGGAATTTATTAGTATTTAAGACTGAAACACACGTGCAGAACACTGCAGTGATACAGGAAGTATCATTCAGGTGTTTGTGAGTACTACAGCAGTACAGTGACAGTACTACAGCAGTACTGTGTTGGGAGATAATCTGATAATTGAGCTCAGAGGATTTTCTGCCTGGAGATGAGAAGCACCGCGGAGAGGAGAGAGGAAGAGGAGGAGGAGGAGGAGGAGGAGAGGAGCTGCCGGAAGAAGAGGAGAAGGCCACTGAGACTCCACATGCCCGTAAGTGTCTGTCTGTCTGTCTGTCTGTCTGTAGCATTAATGTGGGATTTGTTGTCCCTGAACTTGTCTTGTCAGGGTCTTCAGGCCGTCGTGCACTCACTTCATCCACTGCCATCCAGCACATGATGAAGAGTCGAGCTACTCACATGACAGTCTGAGTAGTCTGTCATTAGTTTGCTGTCTGTAATAAGTTGCAGATGGTAGTGGGAACAGAAGCTGGACAGGAAGTGATGTCATGCCTTCAACTCTGTGTGAAGATGAAGAGGGCGGGGCTAACAGGTGTACCTGTTGCATGAGAAAAGTAAAAACAGTCGAGTCAGCATCGCTCCATCTGATTGTCACCAAAAGCCTGTGATGACGAGGTGCAAGTGAAGCATGAGGGCGCACACACACACACACACACACACACACACAGAGTCATGGGAAGAGCCCCCGTGTGTGTTCTCTGGTGAAAAAGCAGCAGATGTGACAGTCAGCAGCTCATGCTGTTGATGAATGTTGATGAGTTTGTCCTCCTGTGATTGTGAACGTGTTCAGTCCGAACTGCAGCAGCTCAGATTCGCTCTGGACGTGAGGACTTCCTGTGTGAAGGCTTCTCCTCCAGCAGTCTGACAAACGTCCACAGAGTGATGGACAAGCTGTGCTGCACAGCTCTGGGATCAGCTGCTCTTCTTACCGTTATGAGGTCACTGTGTGTTGCGTTTACAGTCGAGTCCCCGTGTTTGTTGTGAATGTTCTGTCACAAAACACAAAGACAAACTCCAACAGTCGGGTGTCCGACTGATGTGTGATATCAGCCTCAAGTCAGCGCATGGCGTTTAGTCCGTCCAGCTGTTATCTGCTGATCATAAATCACACCACACCAAAGTGTCCGTCTCTCAGCTCAGAGTTCACAATCTGAGCAATAACACGCTTTATTATTATTTATTGTTATTGTGTTTCACCCTCAGCTGCCATGAATCTTTCATCATGATTTTATTTATGACCCACTTAGGATTTTGTTGTCCCTGAACAGGATGTGCTTCTGGGAATGAACACAAAACACATCATAAAGATATAACAAAGCCAAACGTGGCAGAAATCTGTTGCTGTAACTGTTAGCTTGGGGCTAACAGCTCCATCAGCCCAACTTTCCAGTGATTTTCCAAAACACACAAACTTCACTCTGATATAAGAAAAAATGCTTTTATCTTTAAATTCTTAGCCAGCAGCTCCACATGCTTCCAAAAGTCAACTCCGACTTATTTTTCCATAACATCTCACATTGTGTACATAATCTGACTTTTAGTAAGGTATGAACCCAAACCAAACCTAAACCTTCTGATCTAATCTGTCACATCGTATTTACAGCATGAAAACAACAATGAAATGTGACACAGAGCTGCTGTGTAATGATTCACCTCCACTAATCACCATAAACTGCTGCTATCAGCCCTCAGTCTGACCTGGGAACACTGAGTGTGTGTGTGTGTGTGTGTGTCAGAAGATTAGATCAAACTGACAACAGCTATGTTTGGGTTTCTACTCTAAATCCACTGTAATCTGCTGTAATCTGCCTGTCGTCCAGCGAGTAGTCTGATCCCTGAAGGTCAGAAACAGAAGAGATCAGCTGCAGCAGATGATGCAGCAGATACTGGATCAAAGCTGCTCCTTTGTCCTCTTCTGATCCATGAAAGTCAGCTGTCTAATCTGTAAATATGGAGTTTAACCTCAGATTTTTGAGCTGACCTTTACTCAGCACAACCCACCACACCTGCTCCACCTGCCCCTCCTGCCCCCGTCACCTTCAGGCGTTACTCCACACTCCAAAGCAGCAGAGGTTTTGTGCCCTGGTCTTCGTCTCTCAGGTGAGTCTCCACCAGCCTGACCTAAAGCACAGGCCTCTTCACCGTGTGTGTGTGTGTACGCAGTAAGTGGGTCATGGAAAGCTGATCTCAGACCCCCTCAGGAGACATTTTTGTGATGACATTTAGCTTCGTGATGAACTCATTGCAGGTCAGAGGTCACTCGGCTCAGTGTGTGACTGGGGAAACTGGGTCACAAACTGAACAGGAACACAGTTAGCTGTTAGCTGGTGTGCTAACTAGGCGCTAACTGTGTGTGTGTGCTGAATCTGTTGTCCATCTGGAATGAGCCAACATAAGTTGGATCATCTTGAGTTTGTTTAAAACAAAAAGCGTAGCTTTTATTTAATTTTCATTTTTCATGGGGTTAGCATGAACTCAAAGGCCTACACAGACTCACCTGTCGAATTCACTTTACATCAGGTGTGCTTCAATACTACTGAATGTTAGCTGAACGCTGGTCAAAGCTAAACCCAGTGCACACTGAAGAGAGGCGAAGAGAGACCCTACAGGCGGAAGGTGGAACTGCAGCCAGCTTTCTGCATACTGTCTGCTGCTGATTGGCTCTTTAATAACCTCAGACACAAACACACACACACAGCGTGGCAACAGGACGTACGGCTGATATGGAGGGAGGGAGGGAAGGAGGGAAGGAGGGAAGGAGGGAAGGAGGGGGAAGTAGAAGAGAGAAAAGTGACAGAAGTGTGTGAGTGTGTCAGACAGACAGGAGTGGGAGCGAGCAGTGAACTGATTTATTGATTTATTGGCTTATTTGTTTCTGAAGAGCAGAAGGTAAGTCAATGTGTGTGTGTGTGGCAAACAGCTGAAAGTTGGATGTTTTGCTAACTTTGATCTTTTTAAATCTTAAAACACAATTCAATCCTGACTTCATTTTTCCACTTTAATCATCTCCTGATTGGTTTCACCTCCCTCTGCTGGAGGAGTCGGCGCTCGTTTGGTTCTGGTCCCGTTAAAGTGTTCTGGTCCAGTGGGGGTTTGGCTGCCTGATTGACTTTATTAACTTCATGTAAGGTCGATTTTTAAACTCAGAAGGTTCAGATGAAGCCGTGTGCCATTTTGAAGCTTTTTAAAGTCCGGGAGTGACCGTGGTGCTCCAGTTCAGCTCTGATCAGCGTGATCACTGATCGATCCCGCTGGCATGTGAGTAGTAATATACATCTCACATACAAAAACTTTACAAACACGGTACTTATGTATAAGTACCTCAGTACTTAGTTTAGTACAACTTTGAGGTACTTGTGCTTGACTTGAGTCTTTCTCCAGCCTGTCAGACTGAAGTATTTTTACTTCACAGCTTCAGTTTTGAATGAATAACCTGAAGTTTTTATGTAAGTGTAGGATTGTAACTGCAGGACTTTTACTTGTGATGGAGTATATTTACATGAACGTGTTCATACGTCAGTACAGTCAACACTTCACACAGGTGAGAACGTGCAGCAGGATTTCTTGGACAACAGAGTCTGCGGCCCCCAGGGGCCCGATTTGTGTTGTCATGGAAACAATGAAGGACCTCCACGTCTGTTGTGCTGGTGGGTTTACTCAGCACAGAGTTTGGTCTGAATCGCAGACTTTAACCTGGATATTCAGAAAGCAGAAAACACCCATAAAGGGACGACCTACCGCCACACAGCAACCAATCAGAACAGAGCAGGAAATGACACAATATTTGTCACAGCAGCTGACTGAAGCTGTAAAGTGAAGCTCAGAGGAACAAAACACTAAAGAAACATCAGAGTTAAGAGAGAAACCACGAGCAAAGACTGTGTGTGAGGGTGTGTGTGTGTGTGTGTGTGTGCGTGGGAGGACACTCTTGGTCCAGCTTTGAGCTGTTCCCATGGCAACCAGAAATATTCAGACTCGTGAAGAAGCACAGAGCGTTGATGATGATGATGGTGATGATGATGGTGATGATGATGATGATGATGATGATGGTGTAGGTGATGATGATGGTGGTGATGATGGTGATGATGATGATGATGATGATGATGATGATGATGATGATGGTGATGATGATGATGATGATGATGATGATGATGATGGTGGTGATGATGGTGATGTAGGTGATGATGATGGTGATGATGGTGATGATGGTGATGATGGTGTAGGTGATTAAACCCTGATCGCTGTGTCACAGGAAGGTGACCTCTGGCACAGCTCGGCCACAGACAGCCTGTCCACTTTGTTTTAAGAGCTACAGCAGATGTTAGCAGCCTGGCTGAAACAGAACACAAGCTTAGTGTTTGACTGAGGCGTGAAACCAACATGGTGAATGCAGTAAACTGGCGCGTATGCTGCAAATACTTAAATAATAATACAGAGAGATATTTCCCTCCAAAAAAGTCACGGAAATCTAATTGAATGGAACTTTATCTTTTGTCTCTTACACCAAAAAAATAAAGAAAATTGGCAGAAAAAAATTCTACACCAAAAAGGTACATTTTGGGCTACGGCTCCATAAGCTCCCATTCATTTTGGACAACTCATGAGCGCCCCCTACATAACAGGAAGTGTAACAGAGTGGGACTCCTGACCTCTGAGCTGCCTCCCCGTCAGGTTGTAAGGATGTGACAGACGGACGGACAGTGAGACAGACAGAGACACAGTGTCTGGTTTCAGTCTTGTCGTCCTCTCAGCAGATGTCTTGCTGACGTCCGTCTCTCGCTGTTTACCCTCCAAACTGTCCCATGATGCAACAGGAGAACCGTGTCAAGCTCAGCACTTCTGAACCTCCATGTGTCTGACTTTCCGCTGCTGCTTGCACTTTGGACACCGACAGGTTAAACAAGGTGTCCATAGTTGAGTCTCTGAGTGTGTCCACTTTATTAGGTACACCTGGACTGAAGCTTCACCAGTTTCCCTCTCAGGATTTCACATTTCTCATTTCACTATCAGTTTCTTTTTTCTTTGTCACGTTCGTAAACAGCGTAATGAGTTTTCCTGTGTGTGTGTGTGTGTGTGTGTGTGTGTGCGCAGGACCTCAGTCTGTTTACCATGCCCTTCCTGGAGGGAGATCCAGGCCGAGCCGAGAGAGATGGCAGCAGCAGGAAGGTGAGGCAACCATTTTAAATTAGTTTCTGTTGTGGCGAGGGGATGACATCAGCAGCAGGTGACCCAATGACGTCGCTCACATGCTGCTGAGTCATCAATCAGCTGACTACTTTGATCAACACGCAACCGAAGCTAGAGGTGTGTGTGTGTGAGCTCTGTGTGTGTGTGTGTTAACCAGTAGCTGTAATGTGTCCTCCCGTCCAGCAGGGGGAGGCTCTTTGCCATTCAGCCAGCCCCACCAGGAGTTTCTTCCATCGGGCTCCATTCAGTCGGCCCTCCAGTCCCCGTTCTGCTCCAGCCAGAGCATCCAGCTCCAATATGAGCCCTGGCTCCCCGAAAACCATTTTCCCCTACCTGAGTGGACCCCCTCAGCAGGAGTCACCACCCAAGTCTCCACGCAGGTACTCACACCTGGCACCAGGCTGCAGGCTGCAGCACAATCTGGAGAAGAAGACCATGACCAACTGTGTGTGTGTGTGTGTGTGTGTGTGTGTGTGTCAGGCTGAGTTTCACTGGGATCTTCAGGTCAGCCTCCAGGGATTCAAACCAGCAACCCTCATCATCCCCCGTCAGCATCAAA
>NC_058510.1:470000-492500 GCF_020382885.2 Scatophagus argus
TTATTTTCTTTTTCCTTCTTCTTTTTACTGAACTGAATTCATGGCAATGAAGCGTCTGAGCAGCCTGATGCTCAAGAAGTGGAAGGAGAAGGAGAGATGGACGGGGAGGAGGAGGAGTGAACCATGTGGAGGAAGAGAGGAGCAAGAAGAGGAGGAGGAGGAGAAGCAGATGGACACAAGAGACAGGCGGACGCAAAGACGTATGCTGAGGAGGAAGTCTGAACCCTGTGGACAGACAGAGGAAGACAAAAAGGGGGAGGAGAAGAAGAGCGAGAACAGCAGAAAGAAGGAACGCAGGAAGTCTGAATCCAACATGGAGGTAGAGGAAAGGAAAGAGAGGAAGAGGATAGAGACAGGTGGAGGGAAAGAGAGGAAGAAGTCTGCATCATGGATCATGATGGAGGACAGAACGGGAGGACAGACAGACAGCACGCAGAGAGAGGCGGACAGACGGACAGCGCGGCGGCGCTCAGAGCCCTGCGGGATCCTGTACGTCCAATTGCTTCCTCTGTCCAACAGGAAGAGGAGGGAGCTGCTGCAGAGACGGACGGGGCGCAGGATGTCCTGCAGCGAGCAGGGGGACACACAGATGGACAGGAGGCGGGGAGACGAGTTCAGACAGATGACCCGAGGGAGGTCGGAACCCATCGGCCCTCTGGACGACAGTAAGAAAAGCGTACACGAACGCTCTGACGTGGTGGTAGTTGTGCTGTTGGTACTGAGGCACCAGGCCTCCATATGAAGCAGGCTTCTGTTAGAGACAGGCCTTTATTTACACTACACACTGTTCCACTTCAGTGCCAAGCCTTGTTTTGATTTGTTAAGCACTTCCTGTATCTATTTAAAGCCCCCAGAAACCTTCAATTCTAAACAACACTTTTATTGTGAAACATTTGCAGGAACTTATTGTGGAAAACTGAAAGACTTCCGATTCAAATGTAGCTACTGCCATCTATGGACACCTGTGTGCTACTACAGTTTGACTGAGACATTAACACATACACCTGCAGTGATACTAAGAATGCTTTACCTGAGTAAACAAGAACAGCACAAACATTGAACATGATTATATTTTTAATTTATGAAATGAAAGTGATGGACATCATGCTCAGTCGGTCTGCATATTATTATTATATGAGAGGCAGCAGGATTAAAAATCTGGCTTTTATTTGAGGATATTTGTGATTTGTTTGTGTTTGGTTTGGGGCTGATAAACCCGAGTCACCATCACAACTATCTCATACACGGCAGTCAGAACCTGGCAACCATGGAGGATCCCCACTGTCAACCAATCAAACGACTTGTTAGCAACTAAGCTCATGCGAACATTTCAGAGGCCACAGGGTCCCTGCAGTATTGGCCCTGGAGATTTGAGTCATGTATGATCTTCATCAGTGCCGGTTAGGGAACGGTGCTGTTCTTCTGTTCAGCTCTTTAATGGGCTCTGGTGCAGCTCGGTTTAGAAGCTGAGAAAACAGTTCGGCTTGTTGTGTTGGAACAGCGAGAGCAGGAACAAAGTGAAAAGGCTAAAGAACAGCTGTAATCCTGTTATCTGTGCCCGGTTAGAGTCGGCCTGCGTCATTCCACCACCGCAGAGTCGCTCTTCCCACCAAAACTAAAGCTGTAATCACTGTTTGAGTGATTAGGTTAATGTCACTGTGTGTCATGTCACTGTGCTGTAATCTCCCTGTAATCACAGTCCTCATGACGAGCAACGCGTTTAGCTGGATGAGCATTCAGAATCACTGCTGTCCCGCTGCGTGAGGATCTCTGTTTTATGGCTTTATATTCAGGCTGATCAGCCTTCCGTGGCCCCTAGAGGACATACAGGAAGTCTGGTGTTATTCTGTATTTCACTTTGTTCAGCACTTCCTGTCCACGGCTCTCGGCTCCAAGCCCATTGGTTCCTACTGAAGACGCAAATGTTTAGTCACTGTACATTCAGCTTGGTGGGCGGAGGCTCAGCTCTGACTGTCAACCTGTGCTCGCCGTACAGCATCCTCGCCCGTGATGATGTCATAGTGATGTCATTAAGATGGAGCTGGTGGAGCTGCTTTTGATGGAAAAATAGAATAGAATAGAAGTATAGAAATAAGTACAGCTAAAAAAGAATTCCAAATATATAAAAGCACTGTGTGTGTTTGTGTGTGTGTGTGTGTGTCACTGCACTCTAATCTGTTAAAGTGCCTGCTGTCTGTTCCACACTGTGGAGACTTTCCTATTAGCTGGGTAAAAGTGTGTGTGTTTGTGTATTAGAGAGAGAGAGAGGGACAAGGTAACCTACATTATTCAACACACACACACACACACACACACAGTCTGTACTTAATGTTCTCTATTGTTGTGTCTGGGTTTGTTGCCTACATTATTCACATGTTTGAAACTTTGTCCACAAGCTCAGCGTGATCAACACTGAGACAGAGAGACAGGCAGACAGACAGGCAGACAGGCAGACAGGCAGACAGACAGGCAGGCAGGCAGGCAGGCAGTCATTTTTAAACAAGCTTATAGCTGTAATCGATGTTTTTACTACCAGTGGATGGTCGTAAAGTCAAAAGAATTGAAACTTTTTCAGTATTCATATGTTTCAGACATTACATATTGTATCAAAAGTGCTGAAGCTGTAAAAAACAGATCTGTGATCAGATATTAACATACAAACTTGTCAGGAATCTACTCTCTTTTCTGTACGGGTGTTGAACTGGGACAACCTGAAACTCTAAGTGGTTCTGCTCTGAAGCGTCTGGAGCTTTTTAGTCTCTTTTGGCTCCCGGTTTTGGTTCTGCCACACGTTTCCTGTCTGACTCAGGCTCGTGTCTGTTTTCTGATGAAGACAGTGAACCCCCCTCCAGTCAGGTGACACAAAGTCCACGGAGACAAGCAGCTTGTTGCTATCTTGTTAGCATCAACTTGTGAAGAAGCTGCTGATGTGTCAGCTGTTGTATTCATAGTTTGCTCTGCTGCCACCAAGTGGACAAAGCGATCACTGTTGAAGCCCTGCCAGGCACACACACACACACACACACACACACACACACACACAGGCACTTCCTGTGAGACACACATCAGCTGTGTCCATGTGCTGTTATTATTAGTGTTTCTATTAGCATCATCCAGCTGTCTCAGAGGACTGATGTCCACCATCAACGCTAAATGTGGACTGTTGTCTCCGCTCTGTGTGTGTGTGTGTGTGTGTGTGTGTGTGTGCGTGTGTGTGTGTGTGTGCTGTGGTTAAACTGTTTATTGCTCTCATTCATTTTGTCCTTTTGTTTAATGGCAGAACTAATTTCTCCTTCCTGTTAATTTTGTGTTAGATTAATACGTAAAAAGGTGAAAGTCTTTGTTTACAGCTTCAGTATCAGCAGTACATCAGGACTTCGGCCGAGTACAGCTGTATGGGGTAGGGAGTAGAGTCTGTAACGTACTGCAGTACACTGTAGTACCTCAGTCAGTGCAGTTTCCCTGTGTTTCCGGCAGAGGGCGATGTTTCCTCGGGTTTATTTTAAACTGCTTCATACCTTTTCCCTCCTCACACCTCCTGTCTTTCTTCCTCCTCCTCCTCCTCCCTGTTTTCCTCTCAGCCCACAGCCTCTCTTCCCCTCCTCCCCCTCCTCCCCCCCCTCCTCCCGCTCATCAGGAGGAGGGGAGTGTTTTCCGTCTGGAGACGTACCTGACGGAGCCGAGGCGTCCGGAGACCAGGAGACTGCGCTCCTTCTCCTCACCTCCGGATACGGGACCCCGCTGCTCCTCCTCCTCCTCGTCGTGTTTCCAGCCGCTCCCTGTGGCTCCTCCTCTTCCTGTTGGGAGGCTGGTGAGTGAGCAGCGTCTAACGATGCTCCATGTTTGTTGTTTGTGTTTGTGTCCCTGTGTGGGAACACACTGACCACCACGTTACTCCGCTGTGGTGGTCACGTGACCACTCAGTACACAAAGCTTCAGTGAGGAGCAGCGCAGACGTGCAGTTTCAATAATCCATCAATAATCAGTCAACATTGTAATAATGTTCATATTACAAACTAATGCACCTGTAATGTAAATGTGTATGTTTGTGACTGGTCAGCACAGCAGCTTTATTATTCATTTAACCTTTATTTAAACCCAGAAATCCGCTGAGACGGTCTCTGAATCGAACCCACTCAGAACTGTTCTTCCTCTGGTTCACTGTTAATAATCGATGCTTCGACATGCTGACTCAGCAGTAACGTCATCTTTTAGCTGATGCATCAGACTGTCTGCTGACAGAAACAAAATATTTTCTTCTCTTCAGTATGTGTCCAGGCATTGATCAATGTTTTAAAAGTTCAGTATTTCCCTCTGAACCAAAGAGAAAGTAGAAAAACCCTCCGAGCACAGAATCTCGGCTCTGTTCGGCTCTGTTCGGTTGAGTTCGGCTCTGTTCGGCTCTGTTCGGCTGTTTCCAGTCACGCTCTGCGCTCTGTTGCTGACACATTGAAGCAGCGTCAAGTGTGAACAGGTAACAAGACCTGGAGCGGAAACGTTTCACAAATCGCGGAACCAAAAATAAAATAACGGGTATAAGCACTTTTGTGTGTGTGTGTGTAGGGGATCAATTTAAAAAGAAAACACATCATTTATAACAATAATGTAATCGCCAGCTACTTTCAAGAGTACATAAATATACTTTTATATACTTGAATTGAATTGAACTGAATTTTTACATCGTCGTTTTGACTCATTATTACTGTAGTAAAGAATCTTAATAGTTTCTCCGCTGCTGGCCAGCTCTCTAATTTACATCACTTTCTGGTGAAACGTCGTCGTCATTTGCTTTTGTTGTTAAATCCAGAACCGGAAGTGCAGCGTGTTAGCTCTGCTAGCTTGCTCCCTGCTGCGGCTCCGGTGGTCGCGGCTGCTGCTGTTTAACCTGAAAGCCAGCGGCGAACGGCGGCGAATTCTGCCGACGGAAGACGACCGTTTACCGGCAGCTCAGGTCCCTCCAGCCGGACAGACACACAAGATGGAGCCGTGAGGAATGTGTTGTCACCCGGTAAAAAAATCCTGAGGTCGACATCGGTGCAAAGAGCGGACACAAAAAAGGGGCGTTTAATGAACGGCGACTGTCAAGTAGGTGCTAATGTTAGCTAACGCCACATACATGTCATCGGTTATTCAGCCGCTGCAGTGGCGGACAAAGCTTCTAAAATTACGTTTTAGGCACAAAAATCGCCCTCACTTCATCATATTACTATTAAAGATGCTGTCACTTCATGATGGGAATGATACCGTGCAACTCCACAGATCGGCTGCTGTTACAGCCGTCGTATTAATAAATAACACGGAGACCTCATTGCCAAATGATCCGTAGCACCAGGGTCTTTAAAACGAGCTAAAAACAGCTTAGCCAGCAAGAAAGAATAAAATAAAGTCAGTCTTCTTTAAATCGATTTATTTATTTTTTATTGTCATAAGTCCCCCTCCTATGCTTCAGTAAGGTCGCTCACAGACACCTTTTATCGATCATAAACATATTTATCACAAAATAAATTTAGAGCAGTTTGTGGAGCCTGAGTAACAATTGGAGCTCATTTTGTCAGCTTTTCTAACGGCCTTTAACCACCTCTCACTTTATTCTGTGTGCTGAAATGTGAAATTGGTTTCATTTTATGAAATTAAGCGATGCATTTCTTAACTTGATAAAACGTCAGAGTCAACACAGAGCAGATCTCCAGATCACATCAGGATCAGATGATCTGGTTAGAGAATGGAGCCGTTCACACACTGAGGACACTGAAATGTTATTTTAATATGAAAACCCCACACAGGATGTGTCTCCTGCCTTATGATTGGACGTCATTATAGAGTGAACAAGTGTGTGTGTGTGTGTGTGTGGGGGGGTGTCCACATACTTGTGGTCACAATCAAACTGTCTGTGGGCCACTTTTAACTTCACTGAACTGTTTTGTGTGTCATCAGTTGGGAGATGATTTCACTACAAAATGTTGTTGTGGGCAGGTGGAGGTTGCAGACGGCATGTCGGAGCAGCCAGACCCCGATGAGGCGGGTAAGACTCCTCAAACAGCGGGATACGGGGCGTTTGTCTGGGACTATTTTCAGCAGCAGATGAACCACATTTGGTGCTCAGGTGATGAGATGGTGTTTGTGGGACTGAGTCAGAATACACCACAGAGTGTGTGTTCATGGTGACGGACGACTGGGATGGGCAGACAGGCAGACAGACAGGCAGGCAGACAGGCAGGCAGATGGAGAGTCTGACCTTCATCAGTCTGACCATCTAAAAACGGAAACTACAGAAAATGAGCTCAGAATGCAAGGGATTATGGGTAGAAAGCCTTATCTCCTTTCTGTCAGTTCAGCTGTCATTTCATCAGGAGTTAACAGCAGAGTTATTGATTAGCTTTATTGATTTTGTTTTGTTTTTGTCACTCAGCAAAAAGTTTTCAAAATGTTTCACTCTGTTCTTATGTTACACCAGACACCTGGCAGATGTTTGACAGCCAGCCATCAGCTGCTCTGTTGTCATGGCAACAGACAGCTTAGAGACAAGCTGGACCGATCAGACACGCACACAGAAACGCACACATTGTTGTCGTTAATACTCTTATTATAATCTGAAGGCCAAGCGAGCGGGGGCCGTTTGCTCTCACTTCCTCCCCATGATTCGGCACTTTTGGGGTCTCTGAGCACATAGGAAGTGATGCACACGTGTGTCGTGGTCATCCAGTTCAACCTGCAGGAGAGTCTGTAAGGTGTACTGCAGACACAAAGTGAGCCGTCTGACAAACAGCTGACGACCACCAGCGGTGATGATGAGGATGATGGTGATGATGAGGGTGATGGTGATGATGAGGGTGATGGTGATGATGAGGATGACATGTTTTGTGTTTTTGTGCAGCATCAGAGGAGTCAGAGAGAGACATTTACATGCGCTTCATGAAGTGTCACAAGTGCTACGACATCATCCCAACCAGCTCCAAACTGGTGGTGTTCGACACCACGCTGCAGGTGAGACAGACAGACTCTTCCTCGTCTGGCTGCTTCTGCCTCAGGTGGTGGACGCAGCTCGTTGTACTGCCCCCTGCTGGTTTTACAACAAGTCAGACTTTTCCCAGATTAAAAATGAATCCAAATCCCCTGATGAGCTACACAGTAGGAACCAAAGACACATTTGAACTAACCAATCAGGAAGTGTGCTGATTGGACTCATTATTTTCTGTTAGTAATCAAGTGGTTTTCTTGAGATTTGGCTTCATAACAGATCACATCACAAATTTCAGTTTGTTTCTGGGTAAATCATTAAGAAACTAAAGCAGCTGTCAGCCTGCAGCCTGAGGAAAAGTGATCTCTGCTACAACAGTCCTTCTTCTTCTTCTTCTACTTCCTGCTCATGTTTCAGGTGAAGAAAGCATTTTTTGCTCTGGTGGCAAATGGAGTGAGAGCTGCTCCACTGTGGGAGAGCAAGAAACAGAGCTTTGTAGGTAAGACTGTGTGTGTGTGTGAGTGTGTGTGTGTGCATGTAACACACACTGTGTAAATTTGTGTCTGTTGTTTTGCAGGAATGTTGACAATCACAGACTTCATCAACATCCTGACCAGATACTACAAATCTCCCATGGTAACACACATGCACACACACACACATGTTCTGTCAGGTTTGTTTGCCTTTTTGTGGGGATTGTGTTTGGGACAGACTATTTCTTGGTTGGGACCAGTAACTTCCTGGAGTTCAAGCAGTCGATTTTTGATTCTGTGAGCTTCACAGACAGAGCCGGGCTCATTTGTTTACCTATTTCCACCATTCTTCATGCTAAGCTAAGCTAGCTGGTTCAGCTGTTTTCGGCCTGTCCTGTGATGCTAAGCTAAGCTAACCAGTTGTTGATGTTAGTCCTGGTCAGGACCACAGAGCTGGAAACTCTTTTGTCTGACAGCAGAGTCAGTGTTCAGCTGTGAATCTGAAGCCTGTTTGTCTGTCTGGCTGTCTGTCTGTCAGGTTCAGATCTACGAGCTGGAGGAACATAAAATTGAGACATGGCGTGGTAAGCCCCACCCCATCAGCCTGTTTGACTTTATGTTTTTATCCTCAGCACCAGATGTCAATGTCTGTGCTGACATGTCTGTGCTGCAACCAGCAGCACTGACAGCCCGAACATGTGTTTTTGATATGTTGACAGAACTGTACCTGCAGGAGACCTTCAAACCTCTGGTCCACATTTCGCCTGATGCCAGGTGAGTGTGTGCGTGTGTGTGTGTGCGTGCCTGTATGTCGTGTGTGTGTGTGTGTGTGTGTGTGCTGTGGATGAAGACCGTAGGCGAGTGTGTACTCTGTTCTCTGAATACTTTATGGTCTGCTGTAAATATGGTGAGGAGAGGAGGGAGGAAAGAGAAGAAGAAACAGGAGAGAAGCAGCACATGATGCAAGACGTTCCTGTACCTCTGAACTCTTTTGTCCTCCTCCTCTTCCTCTCTCAGTATATTCGAAGCCGTTTACTCACTGATAAAAAACAAGATCCATCGTCTTCCTGTCATCGATCCGGTCAGTGGAAACGCTCTGTACATCCTGACCCACAAGAGGATCCTCAAGTTCCTGCAGCTTTTTGTGAGTCTTTTCTGGACATCAGATTATGTTGAGTTTATGCATGATGTGACGCTTTCTTGAGACCTGGTCTTGATTGTACTACGCGCTACTCACTGTATACACACTGAATACTCATAGTATACTGTTATACTTCAGTACTAATAGAAAATGCACAGCGGTGCCCCCTGGTGGTCTGCCTGAATGACAAACACTGTGCATCATGAAGAACTGAAGTGTGTGTGTGTGTGTGTGTGTGTGTGCGCGCGCGCCTCAGCTGTGTGAGATGCCCATGCCGGCCTTCATGAAGCAGACTCTGGAGGAGCTGGCGGTGGGGACGTACGCCAACATCGCCTACATCCACCCCGACACGCCGCTCATCACTGCGCTGTCCATCTTCACACACCGCCGCGTCTCCGCCCTGCCTGTCGTCGACCACAACGGTAACCGTCAGCAACAACACAAAAAAGTACTGACTTTATGTCTTCAGGTGTGTTTGTGTGTGTGTGTGACATGTCGTGTTCCCATCTGTGTCTGCAGGCAAAGTGGTGGACATCTACTCCAAGTTCGACGTCATTGTGAGTAAATGTGATAACGTGTTTTTTCGGATGAGCGTTGCGTTCAGTGTGTGAGGGAGCAGAGGAGACCTGAGTGTCATCATCCGTCTGTGCAGAACCTGGCGGCGGAGAAGACGTACAACAACCTGGACGTGACGGTCACTCAGGCTCTCAGACACAGGTCCCAGTACTTCGAAGGGGTCATGAAGTGCAACAAACTGGAAACGCTGGAGACCATCGTGGACCGCATCGTGAAGGCGGAGGTAACGCACTCACCAGGACAGGAAGTCCGGTCAGTTCATCCAAAGCAAGCACAGGTGTGTGTTCACATCTTTGTGTGTGTGCAGGTTCACAGGCTGGTGGTGGTCGACGAGAAGTCTCGTATTGTCGGCATCGTCTCCCTGTCCGACATCCTGCAGGCGCTGGTGCTGACCCCTGCAGGTAACCGGCGGGCGGCCTCATCGCGGTTCCCTCCTCACAAAGCCGGGGGGGGGAGTTTTTCATTCTGGATTATTGCAGATCTGCAGTTAAAGTTTGATGAGTTAAAATAGGCTGTAAAGGAGGGTTGGTGAGTGGAGGAGTGTGGCCTCATTTAGCCTCTTGTTAGCAACCGAGTCGAGACCTTCAGGCTTCAAACTCAAAACCCACTGAATGACAGAAGCCTGACTCATTTCCTGGTTTTAGATCTCGTCTCTTCAGGAACCGTGTGTTTTCTCAGTGTCACAGACTGTCTGTCTGTCTGTCTGTCTGTCTTCAGGTCTGAGGAGGAAGGAGTCTCTCCCCTCTCAGCCAACAGCTTTGGACTCAACAGAACCAGAGACAACGGGAAAACCTGGGTTAGACCAGAAAAAGGACCAGGACCAAGGACTGCAACTTAGTGCAGTTATAGAGACAGAATGTAAGACTGAAACAGACCAGGACCAGGAACTGGATCTGACTACAGAAACAGACAGTAAAGCTAAACCAGACCAGGACCAGAACCAGAACCAGGGACTGGAGTTGAGTACAGAGACAGAGAGTAAAACTGAACCAGATCAAGATCAGAACCAGGTTGAGGACCAGGGACTGGAGCTGAGTACAGAGACAGAGAGTAAAGCTGAACCAGATCAAGACCAGAGCCAGGCTGAGGACCAGGGACTGGAGCCGAGTACAGAGACAGAGAGTAAAGCTGAACCAGATCAAGACCGGAACCAGGCTGAGGACCAGGGACTGGAGCTGAGTACAGAGACAGAGAGTAAAGCTGAACCAGATCAAGACCGGAACCAGGCTGAGGACCAGGGACTGGAGCTGAGTACAGAGACAGAGAGTAAAGCTGAACCAGATCAAGACCGGAACCAGGCTGAGGACCAGGGACTGGAGCTGAGTACAGAGACAGAGAGTAAAGCTGAACCAGATCAAGACCAGAGCCAGGCTGAGGACCAGGGACTGGAGCCGAGTACAGAGACAGAGAGTAAAACTGAACCAGATCAAGACCGGAACCAGGCTGAGGACCAGGGACTGGAGTTGAGTACAGAGACAGAGAGTAAAGCTGAACCAGATCAAGACCGGAACCAGGCTGAGGACCAGGGACTGGAGCTGAGTACAGAGACAGAGAGTAAAGCTGAACCAGATCAAGACCGGAACCAGGCTGAGGACCAGGGACTGGAGTTGAGTACAGAGACAGAGAGTAAAGCTGAACCAGATCAAGACCGGAACCAGGCTGAGGACCAGGGACTGGAGCTGAGTACAGAGACGGAGGGTCATCCTGAACAGGACCAGGAGCATGACCAAATCCATAACCAGGACCAGGAGCTGGGTGAAGGAACAGAAACAGAGACAGATGTAGAGACACAGATGGAGGAGGAGACAGCAGCAGGAGGAGGAGAGGAGACGGAGGGGAAGGAGGGGGAGCAAGAGCAGGAGGGAGGAGAAGGAGGGGAGGAGGGAGTGGCAGCGTGACATCTTCACCTGCTGTCTCTTTGGACTTTGTTGCGACTCGCTACACTCAAGC
Source organism: Scatophagus argus (assembly GCF_020382885.2). Taxonomy (NCBI): domain Eukaryota; kingdom Metazoa; phylum Chordata; class Actinopteri; family Scatophagidae; genus Scatophagus; species Scatophagus argus. The sequence goes on from NC_058510.1 coordinate 481,099, forward strand.
CACTCGAGTCGCTCACCACAGAAGAAGAAGAAGAAGAAGATGGACAGGAAGGGGCCTGACAGAAGGCTGACTGGTGATTTGCTGGGCGGCTCTTAGAGGCTGCTCTTCAGTGATTGGACAGGTGCTTTGGAAGTGGGAGGGACAGGTGGGTGATTGACACGTGCTGGAGCCAATCAGGAACCTCTGAGGATCATGCTTTGTTTTAAGTTTTATCACAAAAAATGAACTCGAAAAGTTCTGTTTGGTTCTGGAGGAGTTTCACAGGTGAAGATTAGAAACAAGCTGTGGCACTGATCCATAACAAGACATGAAATAACAACATGATATCTTCCTGAGATGACTTGTCAGTAAAGTTCTGCTAAGATTCCTCCCAGTCACTGTTTTTGTCGTGGATCCTACATTACCCACAATGCAGCTGGACAAGAAAACCATGTCTGACTTCACCGTGTGCTGCTGCATATGTGCTCGCATAAAACAGATTCATCTCCAACAGCTAGTGGTGCAGCCCTCCATTCCCACAGTGTCTTCACAGGAAGCAACACAGCAACGTTCCTCACTTTATCATCACTTTATCATCACTTTATCCTGCTGGTATCAGCCGCTTCACACAACATTTCCTGCTCTGGCTGCTTCGCATCAGAGACTTCAGGTGGACACGGGGTGGCATTCATGGTGCAGGAGCCACAGGAAACATCACCACTTCCTGTTTGCAGTGCCGATTTGATCAACACGCCCCCAAAATGGAGGGCGTGTCCGTGCTGTCGTCATGGTGCCTTTCATTTAGCCACAGTTTGTGATTGGTCGAGAGAAAATTTTAAATCTATTCAGTTGTTCTTAAAGTAGTTTTTAACTCCAGATATCACTGAAACCCAATTTATCTGCTGTGCCCGCGGGCTTAATGATCCTCATATCTAATCATATTGTTACGATATGATGTAAAGATCGTATGTATCATGTTTTATAGAGATATGACAAATAAAATCAGAAATACTGTTCCGTTATTTTGGTGTAAAGTTTTAAATAAATCTGTACAAAGATAGATTTTATTGTTAAGTTCACGTATTTACAGTCTCTAGTTGTGTTCACATGAGGGTTTGTGTTTCACAGTTAGACTGAAGGGGGCGCTCACACCGGGCGGTTTGGTACGTGTTCAGTGTGAGCTTCTCCCGACAGGCGAACATCAGCTGCTCGCGATGTAATGATTTAAATCTTTAATTCAGATCAGGTGGGTCAGTTTCCTTCTGTTTGTTGCAGCCTGTTGGAGTTTCTGTGTGACCTTCATCAGGTTTTTATAAATGTCCTGTTAATCTGCTGCTGTTCAAAACAACAAATAAATATATCTTGATTTCCCTTTTTAATGTTTCACTTTTTGCATACTTTAGATTCAAACCAGCCATGTAGACAAAAGTATTGGGACAAACCTCTGTATTATTGACTTCAGGTGTGGTGTGGGTCTGTTTGTCAGGGTTTGGGCTCGGCCCCTGACTTCCAGTGAAGGGAAATCTTAATGCTTCAGCTCACCAAGACATTTTGGACAATGCTATGCTTCCAGCTTTGTGGCAACAGTTTGTTGAAGGCCCTTTTCTATTCCAGCATGACTGTGCCCCAGTGCACAAAGCAAAGCTCCATAAAGACATGGTTGGATGAGTTTGGTGTGGAAGAACTTGACTGGCCCACACAGAGCCCTGACCTCAACCCCATCCAACACCTTTGGGATGAACTGGAACGGAGATTGTGAGCCAGGCCTTTTGAAAGTTGTTGTCTTCTTTGGCCATGAACTCCTACCAGCTCTACCCCTACCTCTCACTCTTCCTCCCCCTCTCCTTCTCACCCTCCCTCTTCCTCTCTCTGCAGCTCTCTCTGTCTTCCACTGTTGTTGTGAAAGAAATAAATCAGTGCTCACCTGTGGTCTTTTTATAGTGCTTACTTCCTGATTGGTAACAATTAACCATTGAGGTGCTTGGCCAGGTGGCACGTATATCGGCCAATTAGCTCTTGTAGTGTCATTTTGAAAGACAAACGTGACTTTATGTCAGTTTGTTGTGTGTTATGCAGAAAACCGTGTTCAGGGCATTTAAAAAGTGCCATTTTGAATTGCAAAATGTGTGTGAAGCAGAAAATGTGTTTAGAGTTTTGGAGAATTGAGAGCGTGTGTCAGTGTTTTTAGTGTGTTAGCAATTGGAAAAAACTGTAAAGTCCCAGTCAGGTGTCCCAATACTTTTGTCTGTATAATGTATCAGCACCTTCTCACTTCATTTGTTGGAGTCGTTGCCCCCCCCCGACACACACACACACACACACACACACACACACACACACATTCAGGGAAAACAACAAGTGAAAACGCAGCGTTTGTCCAGAACACGACACGTTCTTATCACATCCGCTACCCTCCTCTGGTGCTCAGCACGTTCACTGAACCTGACTGAGGAAGTGAACTTCATCATGCGATGAAAGAAATGATTTGTTGTCATGATTATTTTGTGTTGTTATGTTTTCTGCTTTCTGATGAATAAATGCAAGTCAGAGCAGTGAAAAGACGACAGCCTGCGGAAAATGAGTTGACGGCTTTTATTGTTTATTCCCATATACAAAAAGATAAAACGGAAATAACCTCCTTTTACTACAGCTATTTTTATTCTGTTTTTTAATAACGGTGTGTGTGTGTGTGTGCGTGTGTGCATGCGTGTGGACTATAACTACATTCATTCATACAGTAATGATTCTGGCACTGGGTGAAGAGAGGAAGATAGAAAAAGAGCAATACATGATTTTTGAAAATAAATTTAACAAAAGAGAGAAGATGCCACACACACACACACACACACACTTCTCAATTTTTTTCTAGGCAGGTCTAGCAGTAGCTCCACGTCTGGATGCTGAGTTTTCTCTACAAACCACCACAGTTACAAAAGAAGATAATTCCTAACAAGGATTTCCATCACGACTGCAAATTAAACATCTATGTTACACGTATCATTCGTTCTCCAAATTAAAATAAGAAAATAAAAATACCCACTGGAACCTTTGAACGGCATCAGAACAGGACGGACAGCACCGGGGGAAGGATTTTATCTTTTTAAGTGTTATTTCTTCCTGCCTGGACATATTTCTTCTATCTGCTGTGTTCAAACACTTATATTCATATACTGTAAAGGACTAAACCAAAACCAGCCTTTCCCACACGGTCAGGTCAGTCCAAAACACAGGGCTGGGTTTGCTTTTTTACACAAATGAAAACCAGTTCTCAGCTTATAGACAGTCAGATTCTTTTTTCTGTTTTTTTATAGCACATTTGTTAAATCAGTAGTACAAGTTTGTCTCTTTGTTCTACAGGTGAGCTACAATAGTGAAACATAACATACAAGATTTACATTTCAGACCATCATCATCGTCATTCAGGGGGAGAAGGGTTTCTTTTAGAAGGAGGCCACCTCTCAGTTTGAATTCTGTCTCGAAATGGTGTTTAGACATTTAAATGTTGCTTCAGCTCAACTTTGACGTATCATTTATCTTCTCCACAAACAAACATGTGAATTCATACAAATAAGAGGCAGTTTGTTCGACTGAGTAAATGCAAGAATCATGTGGAAATTGTCGCCAATTGCTTTCTAATTAGTTAAAATTCCAAGCTAATAAAAAAGCTCCAGTGGAGCACCAGACCAAGCTAAGGCTGTAGCTTAGCTGCTACAGTGAAGATTTAGAACAGAAAGCCTTTGTTGCCATTGTATTGTGCAAAATACAAAGAAATTGAGTGCTTAAGATAACATCTTTTCAGATCAGTTGTGGGATCTCAGGTGTTCTGGAGACTTGGGTGTACTGTTCCTTTAATGAAGAGGGTTCCACAGGGTACAGTGTTCAGAGAGCACATAACACTGCACAACCTGTGAGTACCTTCATTGTTTCAGTCTTAACTGACGTTGGACGTCAGCTGAGCAACCTGAGATGAGCCCACATGTCAAAACGGGAGGCGGCCATCTTTACACACCTGTTTGTTCAGGATAAGAATGGAGGAAGGAGTCAAGTGACGCCTGCAGTGTCCTGGACCCCCACCTCCATTCATCCAGGGAGGGGGAAACGGCAGCCCCTCGGAAACCCCTTTGGCTCCTCTGGCCAATGGGAGCCCTGAATCACATTTCAAATTGGATGGTAACTCAGTGTGACATACAAACGTTCAGCTCTTTTATTCTTGACTTCACCAACTACTAAAACATTTTCCAGTTTGTGTTTTGTCCCCACTAACAGTCTCCCACCTCTTCTTGATCTCCGCCTTGTTAATCTTCGGTTTGGATTCAAAATAAGAATAAAAAGATGCAGGAGGCTGAGAAGGAGGAAGGTTTCATTTAGTCAAGGAGCCCGTCTGAGAGTTCCATTACTACATATAGCACTTTACACAGGTTTCTGTTAATACCCACCACACAACGTTACACTGCCTGTCTTCTGTCCTCTACTAACACCCACGTTCACTAAAACAACAAAGATTTTTAGAAATCAACAAGTGGATACCTCTTGATTTCTCCTTACAGGCACTTGACTGGCCACAAAAATGGGAGCTGGTAAATACACACTTGCACGATAAGCAAAAACGAGCTCTTAAATGGTGACTTTTAATTTGAAATGCTGTGAGAGCAGAAACCTGGGAAACGCCGCTCGCTGTGTCCTCGCACTCTTTAGCCTTGAGGCCAAACGTCTCCACCATCGCATCCGGAGAAAAATCACCTGGTGACCGGTCAGTGACACAGGTGTCCTTCCCTTCATTTAACAACAATGTTGTCGAACAACACAGGAATTAAAGACGATTTCAAGAACAATAATTTAAAAAAAAACTAAACACCACAAGTCCGAGGTATTAAAGTAAGGAGCCATTGAAGATATTTTTTAGGCTAATTCAGTCAAATACAAAAGTTCTTCCAAAAATTCTACTTTCAGTTTCAGTTTTACCACTGAGATCGTACTGTAGTTCTTGTAGTTCTGCAGACGACAGCAGGCCTTTACTGGAAGCAGGCTTATATTAGGGATGTTATTATATTAGAATGTTATCATTTCTAATTCCCTCTGTTTAATAAGTACACGTGGGTATATGTTAATATGAAGCCTCGTTTCCTGAAGTGGTCCCATTTTCTTCGTTAGAAAGTTAAAATATAATTTGGCTGGGACATTAACATACATACACCAACTGTGACTGAAATGCACATAACAGTCACCACAACTTGATTTTCCCCCTGGCTTTTATTTGAAGAAATATGTTAATTGTGTTGCATTGAACTGCATTATATTCAGATGTGTTCTAATATTCTACATACAGCTCTCAGTAAAATGTAGTCCAACACAACTGCACTTTCAATTGTGACCCCTGTAACAGAGAACTGAATTTACACTTTTCTCAACATTACGAACCTCTTTGAGACCTTTAGATTTAGACGTTATGGCACAGCTGTTGTACTGAACTGCCTTAAATTGTACAGGTGTACCTAATAAAACGGCCACAGAGTGTGAATACATGTTTTCAGGAATTCGGGGGCGAAGCTTGAAAGACATTTAGATTGTAAAAACATAAAACCAAACATCATCTGGCTGTATTGTACGACCAAACATTGTTGGCTAAAACGTCCGGCGTACGACAGTGGAGCTCTGCGGGAGGACTTGAACAATGACAGCTTTTCCTTTACAAAGTGGAAGCCCGGAAGTACCGCCGGCATGTTAGCACCCTCGGCTCTGGACTTGACTTGTCTCCTTTCACACGACATAATGAACTCTTTTAGCTTGCTGTTACTCTTCAGAGGGTTGACACACAAGTGTGATGTGTTAGCTAACTTGTGCTTGTTTGGAGTGGTCTTATTCATATGAACTGAAATGGCGGTTATTTTCTGTGTCACATGATCACGGGGGAAATATCTGCTGTACTGGCATTTGGGTTAGTTCACGTGAGCACTTGAGCATTGTCAGCATGCAACATTTTGGTCCCCCCATTTACATTTTGGCCTGATACCCCACTGGTTTCACTGCAGAATGCTAACGATGCTAACAGCGTTCCTGAATGTCAAACCTTCCCCCTTCACAGTGCGACACCTTTAATCCTTGAAGCTCAATTATCCATCGAGCGTTTTGGTTACTGATTCACACGTGTGAAGCGAACCTGTTTCTCTCATCCTGAAACCTGAACGATAACGCTGCCTCAGTCTTTTCATCGTCATCGACTACCACGGCATCTCAAGCACGCCATTGTCAGCCCGTGTGGCTTTAATGAGGTAATATGTTCCTGGAAACACCTGGAAACACCTGAACCTGAGTCAGTCTGTCAGGTCATTTGTTTGTTAGGAAAACTCACAGGAAGAACAGAAGGGAAGGGATGAAGGAAGCTCCAGAGATGAAGTCCAATGAAGGCACAACATCGGAAAACCTTTGTCAAGAAAAGAGAAGAGGAGAAAGAAAGAGAACAGTAAGATGAAAGGTGAGAAATGAAACAGGGTGAGGAGGAAAGAAGACGAGACACAAGTAGAGAGGAGGTGAGGACACAAGAGGAATTATTTGACAGAAGAGGAAGATGACTAAGTCTAAGTCTATGAGAGAAAAGAGGAAATGAGATGATAACGAGGAAAGGGACAAAATTAGAGGTAGGCTGATAAAAGGACAAGGCAAAAGGAAACAAGAAGCAAGAGGACATAAAGGGACACAAGTGAACAGCATCAGTAGAAAGGAGACAAGCAGAAAGAAAGGAGACGAGGAGAGGTAGCTGAGGAAGGACAGGAGACAGAACAGGAGGGTAAGGAAACCAGTAAGGAGACAGGAGACATGCTAGGGAACAGTGAAGGGGACAAAAAGTGAGGATGACAGAAACCGTCCAGCTCAGTCCAGGTGCTTTTATGATATTGGCAGTTCAGTTCAGTCTTTAAAACAAACAAACAAACAAACAAAAAAAAAAAACAACTTTATTAACTATTTACAAAGTGGAGGTTTGAGTCTTGCTGTAACCTGGCAGCTTTCTTCCTCAGTCAGTTTGGAGAGTTTCTATTAAAAGAAATTAATCTCTCTAATCAAAGAGTAAAACCCAAAGAAAACAAAGAATAAAAAGCTCATAATAAAATAGGATGAACTACAAGTCATCAGAACAACTAATAAAATATAGAAACAGAACTTTAACACGTAGAAAAGTCTTTGAGGTATTTCTGGTGTACTGAGGTGATCTGTGGTTCATGAGCACTATTGTTTTGATGTACTTTTTAGTAGTTTTTATCCAGCTTTTCTATCTTTCCCACTCATTTATTAATCAAAGTTGTCGTCTTTTCACGCGTCCCGCGGCCAAACGCTCCTCAAACGCCTCCCCACGCGTCACTGACTTCATACAAAGACTCAGAGTTGCATGTGTTCAACGCACCGCAAGTCAAAGCAACAATAAAAATACAGAAATATATTCATCTTTGAGTATGAGTCATCATCCTCATCATCATCATCATCATCATCGTCAGCAGCAGCAGCATCGTAGACATTCACTGTTACATGTATGGCATCACAGAAAACAGACAAAAGAACAACGAAGAAGCAACAACGTTCCTCGGTTTTGTTTCCGGTTCTTACTGTTGGCAACGACGCGAGTTTCTGAAGTGGACTCAGCAGCCAGTTTGGTCCCGGTTGAAGGAAAAACAAAAGGAGGGTGAGATGAGGAGGTAAGTGAGGAGGCGACGGATGACTTCTGCATCGACGGACGCTGCAACACTACAGAACCAGCGTTCTCACAGGAAGAACGACAGACAGCTGCGAGGCTTCTGTTTGTGGCTCAGTGCTTCCTGCTTAAGATCTCTAAATCCTCACACACTTTTAGTTTCAGGTCACATTTTTAATCAAACAAGCAGCGGCAAATAGTGCATCTGTCGGGGACTACTTTCAGCGGCGTATGAATCCACATTTGATGCCCTAGCGAGTATCTGTAGCAGCAGGACGGTGTGTGTGTCTGTGTGTGAGTGTGGGACTGAGTCAAATTAAACTGAAGTATGGCTCACTGCCATGTTATAAACTCACAGGGATTTGTGTGATCAGCAGATTTTAAACAGGTGTCTGCAGTGTTGCAGCTCAGCCAGAAGGTGGCGACGTTGGAAGAACTGCAGAGGTCAAAGGTCCTCCACTTACCTCCGAGTAACACACAGCCACACTTAAAACACGAAACCACCGGCAAGGACAGTATAAAATCTAAATTAGAAAAAGAAAACTCCACGTGTCACATCATGTGACTCTGCACATTACCAAACACACACTCACTCTCTCACACACACACACACACACACACACACGTTGTCATTCACGCACACACTCTGACCTGAGTGCATAAACAACTCTATGCACCATGAGGTCTTGCACCTTGTTTCGGGTAGCACGTTCTCCCCGTGTTTGGGCACCTTGCAGATTTACATATTAGGGACAGCCAATAGGCTTTGAGCACCCTCAGATAAGCCCCTCCCACTGGTTGTTGGGCCCCCCCTTCCTTGTGGCAGTCACATCGATCCCCCTCCCCCACCCCTCCGACCCCTGTAGACCTGGTTACCTGAGAAGTTTTAAGCCAACCAAAATGCTGTGGTTGGACAATGAGTCAGCCAATCAAATCTCTGCATGCACGACGTTTGCTTCCTGGCTCCTGAAAAGCCATCCTGTCTGACTTCTCTCAGTCAACCTCAAATTATAACAGCTGAGAACAAAAACAAAGAGAAACAAACAGCCTCCAGTCTTTCTGGTTTTTGTTTTTCGCGTCTTTCCTTCTGACCTCACTTCCTGGTTCCCGTGTTGGTGAATACGACCCGTTGGATCCGAAGGTTTGCCGCGTGTGAACAGTAACGTGTGGTTGCAGGAGAAGAATAGAAAAGGAAAGAGTCAGAGAAAAGGTAGAAAACCAAAAGTTTGCTTTCGGCTTTTGTCGTGTAACAGTCATCACATTCCTATGAGAGTTTTGCAGCATTGTAGTAAAAAAAAAACCATCCCAACAGTAGGCTGATGGTAGGTGGTCGCTGGGCAGGCAGATGAATCCAGATTCAGAGAAGAAGAGTAGAAGAAGACAGCAGAGGGAAGAAAATGGTCAAAAAAAAGTCTGTGAAATCATGAAAGTGGTCGCTGAGGTACCTGGAGATAGAAGAGCATTCACTGAGTCGGAACCTGAATGAGCTTCAGAGTTGGGTTTCCTGTGTGGGCATGTCTGCTCGGTTTTCTCACAAAACACACACACACACACACACACACACACACACACTTGGTGGAAATAAAAAGGACACGACGGGAGGACAACTCGAGAGAAGTGAGGACACGTGCTGGTAATATTTGTCCAAAAGGACGGAGAAAGAATTAAAGAAGTCCAATGTGAGTCAAATATCAGCTGCTTTCACACCGCGTTTCTGCGTTAGGTTGTAAAATTCCACTGAGAGCATTTCACACGTGTGTGTGTGTGTGTGTTTTCACAGGAAGTTGCACCAAACTTCAAGAGAATCGCCGCTAAACGTCAGGCCTCCAAAAGAAAGTTTGTTTTCCTCCTCATATACTGGACTCTTTGGGCGGTAGGTCCACGTTGGTTACCATGGCAACAGGTGTGAGTGTGGAGACCATCAGGGAGTGGTGGTCGGAGGTAGGAGGGACGATGGTGGCGGCGAGGCGGCGGACCTGCGAGACTCGCTCCTCCACGCAGCCGGCCGACAGGCGAGCCTCGGCGTCGTGATCCCAGCACTCCTCAACCGTCTCGCAGATCTGAGCCAGACCCTACAGGAAGGAAACACAGGAAACAGGTGTTCAAATGAAAGGTGTGTGTGGGGGTGTGTGCTTGTGTGCGTGTGTGTGCGTGTGTGCGTGTACACTCACACTGTGTTTGAGCCAGAGGTCTTTGAAGGCCGGTCTCATCTTCTTGTGGACAACAACTTCCTGCAGGTCCTCCAGCGATGGATGCTGACCGACCTCCTCCTCAAATGGCAACATGTATTCATCCACTGGACCTGGTGCACACACACACACACACACACACACACACACACACACACACACACACACACACACACACACACACACACACACCAACAGTCGAGATTATCAGTGGCACACGTGTTTAAACAGCTGTGAAAGTGCATCACTGAGACACGTGTGTGTGTGTGTGTGTGTGTGTGTGTGTGTGTGCGTGTGTGTGTGTGTGTGTGTGTGTGTGTGTGTGTTACCATCAGCAGCCTTGCAGCGGGACACCAGCTCCCACAGCACCAGACCCAGAGCGTACATGTCGATTCGGAGGAAGGCGTCTCGCTGGAAGTTGATGGCTCCTTCTAAGACCTCTGGAGCCATGTAACGCCTGGTCCCTACCTGCACGCACACACACACACACACATAAAGCAGTGCTCAGTGTTGACACAGCCACCTTCAGTCAGAGCAGCTCACCTGTCCGTGTGTCTCTCCAGGTGATTTCCCCGGCTCGAAGCAAACAGCCAGACCGAAGTCGCCGATCACCGCCGTGAGGTCTGAACGCAGCAGGATGTTCTTACTCTTGAAATCCCTGAGACACACACAGAGTCCAATACATGAGCACCAGAAGGCGTCAAACTCTGTCCCCACAAGACAAACCAGAGACCCCGCAGTCCACAGGTTCTGTTACGATAACTACAGCTACGCGTTTTCACATCCTGTAACTCCACCACCGCCAAACGACGTCTAACATCTTTTCTGAAATAATGCAGCTTCCTTCCTGTGAGGGCAGGATTCTTCTGGTCAGACAGAATCAAAGTGTTTGTTGGAACCCTTTAGAAGTTAGTCGACCTGGGAGCCAATCAGAGCTGGCTGGCTCAGTGGGGTCTTGTTAACCAGAATGAGCAGTAGCTGAAGCTACACTATATAGACAAAAGTACTGGGACAGTGTTGAGGGTGGAGCTGGTCCCCCCTCTGCAGCTCTAACAGCTTCCACTCTTCTGTGAAGGCTTTCCACAACATGTTGGAGTGTTTCTGTGGGAATTTGTGCCCATTCATGCAGTAGAGCATTTGTGAGGTCACACACTGATGTTGGACCAAAAGGCCTGGCTCACAGTCTCAAAGTTGGAAGCATAGCATTGTCCAAAATGTCTTGGTGTGCCGAAACATTAAGATTTCCCTTCACTGGAAGTCAGGGGCCGAGCCCAAACCCTGACAAACAGACCCATGAAGAGGGGTGTCTGGATACTTTTGTCTGCATCGTGTACGTGATGTTACTTCAGTGACCTGACGGTGAAGTCTGTTGTGCTGGCAGACCTGTGAGCGATGGCCGGTTTGGGTCCCTCTCCTTTGTGTCGTGGGATGTCCTCATGAAGGTAAGACAGGCCGCAGGCCATCGACTCGGCTATGTGACAAAGCTCGAACCAGCTGATGATGTTACCCTTCAGGAAGTCTGACAGCGAGCCCTGCAGAGACGCACGCGCGCA
>NC_058510.1:502500-595000 GCF_020382885.2 Scatophagus argus
CTGGGGCGGAGCAAATATTGATGAGTTTTTCTGTAACTTGGGTGCAACAAGCCTTTAATCCCCTTTTTCATCAAGACATCTCGAATGTCTTCCAAAACCCAAAATAACATGAGGTACAAAATCCACCTGCTCGAGCACACAAAGATGCTCACCAGTGAAGATGCTCCACTCACATATTTTTATCATCATTGTTTCTCTTGACATTTGGCTGTTAACCGGCTAACTGAACAGATACCTTCAGAAATAAAGCATGAAACATCCATCCATCCATTTTCTACACCGCCTGTCCATCAGGGTCGCGGCGGGGGTGGAGCCTATCCCAGCTGACTGCAGGTGAGAGGCAGGTTCACCCTGGACTGGTCACCAGTTAATCTCAGGGCCGACACACACACACACACACACACACACACACACCTCGGGGCAAAGTAGAGCAACCTGATGCATGTGTTTGGGATTGTGGGAGGAAGCCGGAGAAAACCCTCGCCGGCACAGGGGGAACATGCAAGTCCTGACTATTTCTTTAAACGCATCGCTGTGAATCCAACCGATCTTCATGAAGCTCAGAGGACTTTAATCTACCAAAAACTGATGTGCGTCTCAGCGTGTTAACTCTAAAAACCCAGAAAGGAGGTTTTCACTGCAGTAATCAAATTATTAAAGTGCTAATAGAGTGACTGCCTGCTGCAGGCTGAACAAACACAACATTAGCAGCTCCCTGCTAATGACTTTTACATGTTTCTCTGTGTGTTTTGTATGTTTGCCAATGTGTGTGTGTGTGTGTGTGTGTGTGTGTGTGTGTTACTGAGACAGCAATGATGACAGACCTGGTCATAAAATGAGTTTTATATTCACTGGCAGACTAAGACAGACTAAGATCAATTTATTAAAAATCTCTCTGAACATTCAAATTGCAAAATATACAACATAATCATCAATAACATTTAATCACTGTGACTAATCTGGTTCAGAGTGAACACACTAGACTTCATAAAATCTGCCAAGCTAAAAATTAACCAGTTTTGTCTCTTGAGAATCCTCCATGTTTACTGGAAGTTAATCATCAATAAAATCTAATGAAACTGATAAACTACAAGCTGTCTCCCCCTCTGTATCTCTCCATCCCCTCCTCCCTCCTCCCTCCTCCCATCCCTCTCTTTTACGACCCCTCAGTCGTAAAGCTGCAGTGACAGCTCACCTCTTTCTGCTGCAGTGTGGATCCTCTAAACGGGGACCACAGGAACAAATCCTGAAACCACAGGGACCCAATATGGTTCCCTGAGAAACTCCTTTAACAGAGTCCAGGATCCCTTCGTGTGAAAAGTCTGGTCAAAATTCATAATGTTGTTGATTTATTCTTTGATCATAATCAGTCAGGATTTAAATCAGACCTCATTTCATTCAGACAAACTTTCCCAACATAAGAAAATAAAAACGGCATAGTTAAGGCACCGCTGCTGAAACTTTGCGATGATACCCAGCCAGAGCCAGACTGAGATAAGACTCCAATTTTAGCCTGCAGAATGAACCTAAAATGTGGTTTGAATAGACAGCTGAAAGCAGCTCAGCTCTTCTCTCTGATACTCTAATCAAGCTCCACCACAGTCACGTCTCATGTGAAAAGTCTTAAAGCCACTGAGGGCGGCTGCAGAGGTTCGATTCCTACTGCAGAAAGCTGTTCAGCCCGCGGTGACCCAAACGCACACTCTCAACATGTGAGCATCTTCTATCTTTACTTCACAGCAGAGCACACAAAGAAAACCTCTGCAGGCTTTGGTGTGTGTGTGTGTGTGTGTGTGTGTGTGTGTCGAGGGGGGCTATGATGAAAACAGGGTCCACTCCTCCTCCTCCTCCACCCACAGTATTGATCGCTGAGAAAGCAGGTCAGCTAAGCGACAGGCCTGCATTAGAGAGGAGAGCAGCCAGGAAACGCACTGCAGGACGTCCGAGCTCCAGAAACACGACCAACATTAAAATTAAATGCTCAGTTCACATTTTCCTGAAGAGAAGCAAGAACATCTCAGTGCTGAAGCCAACATCTATTGTTCATGTCTACCAAAGCGACAGATACACTACATGGCCAAAAGTATCCAGACTTGGGTTGAACTAAGCATGTTTCATAAATTACATAAAAGTTACGTTCAGCACATGACGTAAGTCATTGAGGTTTATGTGGACTGAGTCTGGATCTGTGCAGTACATATTTTGGACTTTTTCTAAGCGTCTGTGCCTCAGTGTGTCTGTTTGTTGATGTCCCCTCAAAGCTGCTTCTAGACATTTCTTCTCTGATGGACGCCCTTCTGCAAAACTCCCACTTTGTCCTCAGCTTGTTTGGAGGTCAGTGAAGCCTCATCACAGTCCTCCAGGGCCTGAGGTTGGTCCTCCTTTAACTTCTTTTACAAGTGCTTCACAGAGAGTTGGTGACTCTGGAGTGCTAGCCCCTCTGCTCACTGTTTAAAAGTGGTATTGGTTTAAAAAGTCCAAAATTAAAGTGAAGTGGTTCCATCAGGGCCTGACGATGGGGTTGCTTTTCATTAAAGTCCCTCATCTCATTCTGCCTGGAGGAAAAAACCCTTCAGATTTAATAACCTTTCGTCTCAGCCACTCCATCAGCTCTCATGCTAACATCAGCATGCTAACACGACAGCAGAAGAAAAGAAGACCAGAGTCACTGATTCTCTAAGGAACGACAGACACTGGACACTCCTCCACAGCACACTGAACCTGATTTCAAATTGACAATCCATTTCTCCCCCTGGATCTGCTCTAGACTTACCACCTCCCCCTCTCCTCCCTTTCCTCCACCTCCTCCTCCTCCTCCTCCTCCTCTTGACCTCATGTCATCAATCTTAGGGAAGCTGAGAGGAGAAAAAAAAACAGGCACTGGTCCTTTAAATCTTGCCTGGAGCTACAGGCAACCCATCCCCCATCATGCACCCCCCTCAGCCCCCTCAGCGCCCCTCAACCCCCCTCAGCTGGTGTTCAGGCCCTGCAGGGAGTCAGAGTAGTGAGAGAGCAGCGATTCAGGCCTCGACAACAACAGGAAGAGCTCAGAAATGTTCCCTCATTTTCGACAGGAAGAGTTCAACATGAGACAATCTGAGACAACTTGAGACACCATGAGACAACCACAGACAACATGACACAACTTGAGACAGCATGAGACAACCAGAGACAACATGACACAACTTGAGACAACTTGAGACACCATGAGACAACCACAGACAACATGAGACAACCAGAGACAACATGACACAACTTGAGACAGCATGAGACAACCGGTCGTCAAATGACCACCTGGCACACTGCTAAAACGATGTGCAGGTACAGAAGTCAGCAGGATGTCAAAGGACGGACACACGGACGGACACGGACACACACACACACACACACACACACACACACACACACTGAGAGCATGAAATGAATACAATCATTTTCCAAACTTTGAATACAAACGTTGTATCATCTGCACAAACGCTCAAACTGAACAGAGAAAATGTGAGCAGGTCAGTGAACTCATCATCAGGTAACATCAGCTGACAGCTGCTTATTAGACAATTATCTCAACCAATCACAGTGCAGTAATTAATGTCATTCCCTCATTGGCCAACGCCTCAATTAGTAGTTAAATGAGTGAAAGAGCTGAAGCCCCGTCGGGATTGGACACACATTAAACCTGCAGAGCCGCGGACACATCCCAGGAACATTACGGCAACTTCAGGGGAACATTGAGGGAACGTCACAGAAACATTTCAGGAACGTCACAGGTGACTTCTGCTGACAACGTGATGAAACCAGCAGGTCACTAACCTCACTACAGGAGCCCAGACGGACGGAATCTCACCTGACAGACCAGCGGAAATGACGTCTGATACTGATATTAAAACATGAGAGGAAATCACACACGTGCAGCCTGATGATTGCACTGCAAGTGTGTGTGTGTTTTTCCAGCACGCACGCGCACACGCCTCCTCTCCACTACTACGAGGCCACATGACCGAGCTCACGAGCTGCTTCATTCATCCGCCCGCCGCGTGTCGTAGTAAAACGTGCGTGGACGGAGCGCAGGAGCGCGTGCACGGCGATGGGGGGTAAAAACAGATGAGACAAAACAAACCTCATCTGTCCGGTGATCGGTGATTGCTGAGGCTCGAGTCTCGATTATTGATCCGCCTGCATGCCTGAGCAGACAATAGAGCAGCAGCCTGCAACCACACACACACACACACACACACACCGAACTGCAGCCCAACACAACTGACAGTGAATGCAAACGCAGGCTGGTCTGAGGTGACTCCTGCCGGGTGAATGAGACGGAGTCACTTCAGAGAGCCGCGTCAGTCCAGGACGAACCTCAGCCCCGCAGACAGACTCTGTCCTGAGCTCCGGTGCTGTGGGGGTGCTGAGCAGTGCTGAGGAGTGTTGTGTTGTAACCCGCAGCCCTTTCACCCTCAAAGCCCACGAGCAGCCAGGCCCGCTCCGCGCCCCTCTTTACCTGCACACAAAGTTCCCAGCACGAGTGCACAAGTGATCCAGGAGAGCCACATATTCCCTCTAGTTGGAGGCGGTCGCCGCTGCGCCGCCAGCTTGACTCCTGCTGCCCTCCGGGTCCTCCTCCAACATTTAAAAAGACAAGTTAAAGAGGGGCGCGCTGCGTAAAACCAGGACCCGCAGCCAGGCCCGGACTCCGGCTTTTGTCCTGTTCGCTGTTTGAGTGGGATAATCCAGCCAGCAGCGTCCTCCTGTTCCTCGGAAACGCAGCAGACCCGCACGGCTCTACGGAGAAGTTCCCAACGGATCCGGAGCCATGCGGGGCGGACAGCGGCGGCGGCTCGGCCCGGGGTCACTCACACTCAGCCCGCAAAAAATCACGCAGAAAAAGGCGGCTGAGGGTGTGAACGGATCCGGCAGCCTGCTCTCCTCCGCCCGTCTCTCCGCCTCCTTCGTCGTCCTCTCGTTCTCTCCGAGGCTCAGTGCAGCTCTCTCCACCGCCTTGTCCTCTCTCTCTGGTCGGGGCTGCTGGGGACAATCAGGCAGGAAGATGTGTCAAGCTGCACCACGACCACCCGCTTCCTCTTTCAAAATAAAACACTGGCGAGAGTCTTGAGGCTGACAATCACTTTGTTCACAGCTCTAAGAGCTCTAAATGTGACTGTTAAACAATAAAGCAACAGCATTCAGCGTTTCTCCATTTAATAACAAAAAACGGAAATGAAATGTATTTTACAGTCAGCGACGCTCTGTTCTGATAACAAAATAAAATACTTTGGGTTGGGTTGGTTATTGATGTGAATCCCGCGCTGACCAGAGTCGATCCCTCGTGTCATTCGTGTGTTCTTGGCAATAAAAACTACAAATTAATAGCTTAATTATTTTTAGTGTTAAAAATGATTTGCAGTCCTTAAATGATGTACGCAGCAGCTCTGGATCACTTCCTTCTGCTGAGCTGAAAAATATTTCACTTTTTACAGGAGGGGAAACATCATTCTTGTTTTCTTGTGTTACAGATTTTCCATTAAAAGAACCAAACGTTCAGGTTCCAGTGTGGGTAACATTTATTTTGATAATTTTGACCGGAAATGTCATCTGTTGTTCCGACGAACTTGACAGCGTTTGGTGCAGCCAAACTGAACAGAGTCCAAAATGGCTCCTAAAGAGACAGAGAGAGACTGACAGACAGACAGAGAGACGGATTGTTACATTTTTGAAACAACTTGTTTCTTCTTCTGTGGTGTCTACTCAGAGTTTCTTTCTTTTGGTCTTCGTCCTCCTGACAGGACAGGAGTCCACAGCAGCCTGCATCTTTTCAAACATATTGAAACAGGACAGCGGCAGACAGCTTGTCTCGTCGAAGCCTCCCCGAGCAAAAACCTGCATAAGAACATATAACACTAAGCATACGCAGTACATACGCAGTACACATCCAATACAACAAACTTCATGGCAAACACACTCTGCTTTGAACCAATCAGAAGGTCCTGAAGTGTTCATGGGACATCTCCAGGACACAGAGGCATGATGGGTAATCAACAGGCTGGGGGCAGGACGAGGTGGGGGGGGGGTGTCTGAAGTCCTATGGCCGAGCAGTCGGGACACCAGGACGGCGTCCACCTGCGTCTCTATAAGCGGAATCGGTGGAGGCGTCTCGACCGTCAGCTGATGTTACATAAGTTCAGACAAAACGCAGACGTGAACCAGACAGCTGTGTTATTCCTGGCTCGGCATCAGACACACACGCTCAGGCGTGAGTGGAGAACACGGCTGAAAAAGACACGCGTGTCGGCTCTGTGGGGACGTCACTGAAGTCCACCCACACGTTACACAATGAGAGCATCCGCGGTGCAGCAGAAAATCTGCCGAATGTGAGCTGATCTGAGATCTGAGGCCCGCGTTACACATCCTGCCTGTCTGCAGCGAGACCTGAACAAAGAGACGCGGTTTAACTCGAAGGACGGTCCATTCAGGACACCCAGGAGCAACACGAGCCCCTGATGTACGTATCTGAAACACACCTCAGCGTCCCTTCTGAAAGTCTGAGACACGAGACACGTTCAAGGGTTGTCAGTCTTCTTAGTGTCTTTGTCTTTGAGCTCCTGTTGTCATGATGCGTTCAGGTGCGTAGTCACTATCAGATCCTCCAACAGCTGCTGTTCCTGTTCCTCTGTTTGGCGTTAAACACACTGAGCGTGTTGCATTCACTGGACACCAGTCCGTCAGGTTGAGACAGTTTGTATCCACAACACCCAAAACTCAGAAGGCTCTAAAATCTGCACGGCTCTCCACCTGCTGTCTTCAGACCTTTAATCCACAGGAAGTGCTCCGTTTCCACCTCGTCACCCGTGGGCAAGACAGGAATAATAACCACCACACTAACTCCAGGTCGTAGCAGGTCGCAGCAGGTCGTAGCAGGTCGTATCAGGTCGCAGCAGGTCGTATCAGGTCGTATCAGGTCGCAGCAGGTCGCAGCAGGTCTAGCAGGTCGTATCAGGTCGCAGCAGGTCGTAGCAGGTCGTAGCAGGTCGCAGCAGGTCGTAGCAGGTCGTAGCAGGTCGCAGCAGGTCGCAGCAGGTCGTATCAGGTCGCAGCAGGTCGTATCAGGTCGTATCAGGTCGCAGCAGGTCGCAGCAGGTCTAGCAGGTCGTATCAGGTCGCAGCAGGTCGTAGCAGGTCGTAGCAGGTCGCAGCAGGTCGCAGCAGGTCGTATCAGGTCGTATCAGGTCGCAGCAGGTCGTAGCAGGTCGTAGCAGGTCGCAGCAGGTCGCAGCAGGTCGTATCAGGTCGTATCAGGTCGCAGCAGGTCGCAGCAGGTCGTAGCAGGTCGCAGCAGGTCGTAGCAGGTCGTAGCAGGTCGTAGCAGGTCGCAGCAGGTCTAAGTAACACATTCTTTGTTTACCTCACACAATTCTCTAAATACTAAAAGGCTCATGAGCCTCGGGTGTTGTTGCTATGGAGAAGCCAATCAGACAGCTCCACTGACACTGGATTAACCTCAGACTGATCCAGAATCAGAATGTGAACTGATTTAAACAGCTGAATGTGTGATCAGGTTCTTGAAATGCACCTCAGGAGTCGCAGTTGACTTTCCTCTAGTTTTCATATCCACAGGCTTCATTTGACTTTTCACCACAGAAACATTTCCTGATGCGGCTCTTTATCTTCCTCCTCATCCTCATCCGGGAGACCCGAAAGTGACGAACACGAATGAGACTGTGTGTGTGTGTGTGTGTGTGTAGCTTTGCCTTGCTAAGCTCCATCTCTGTGGCATTTCCTGTCAGCCAGGAGCAGAAACCTGTTGATCGAATGAAACCCATAGATCTGATAAACCCAAGGTGACCCAGACAGGGTCAGACGGGGACAGATGGACACAGATCCTGTCCAGTTTGGTCCCATAAGTCATCAGGCTCACATCAGATTCAGCTCAGCAGTCCCACAGCGTGTCCACACCTCAAACAGTTTCCTCTCCTCCACTTTCTGGTTCCTGTCCTCCACCAGTCAAAACATCCCTGATATGAGTGCTGCCATCTTGTTCTGGTGACATCATTTGGAGCCAGAGTCTGTGCAGTAGTGATCAGCAGGTGGAGATGCGGCATGGAATTCCCGCCCACACACTTGAGCCAATCAGGAACAGCGCTCAGCTGTCAATCATGACTTCAGAGCTGCTGGCTGCAGACTGAGTCTGGTTTGTTTTTAATTCAGATTCTTTCCCAGAGAACCTTTTTACAGCCTGTTCATAATGCTGTAAAGGTTTTAATAATTGTTGTTGCTCTTTAAAAAAATTGATGTAAATTAGTTTGTTTTTTAGTCTTATTTGTTGATGAGGTGTAAAGTTCACATTAAGGCTTCTGTTGCTGCAAAGGACCAAAACAAACATGAAAAATTATATAAATTATTTCCAGTACAAGATATAAAAACCATTCAGATCTCTCTCTCTCTCTCTCTCTCTCTCTCTCTCACACACACACACACACACACACACACACACACACACACACACACACACACACACACACAGCAGTGTGCTGCGTTAGCGACGTTTCATCAGTCGAGCTGTGAGCAGAAACAAGCAAATCAGAGCTGAGCTGATAACTAATGCATGGATTCTCCTTAAAGCACTGCTGATGAAGACACACACACACACGCACACACACACTTAACTTGCCTGAGGATGTAATATTCACACGGTTTCTTTCTGTCTCATACTCTCTCTCTCACATTTAGTTTGCCCCAGGATGTAAAAAGCACACATCTTTGTCCACCCACACACACACACACACACACACACACACACACACACACACACACACACTTGGCTTCCTAGCTACACACAGCAAACCGTTGCCACCACATCAGGTATAATAGATGCAGTGATTGTAGTACACTTCACACATTTTACTATAAATAAACTCTTTTTCTCTGGACTTCCTGTTGATTTCAGCACTGGAGGATCATCCTGTTAGGCTGGCGTTACTTCATCCACTACATCTTGTGTCCAGCGAGTCCTGCAGACCAGCCCACGTGGACACAGGACACAACCAATCAACAGCACTGCAGTCTGTCCTGCAAAGTTTAACATTTTCATTTTTATCAGCCGTGTTGAGCTGGCAGGTTAGCGTCGATCACGAGGCCTGGACCCTCAGGTGTGGCAGCTGAGCAGGTCTGAGTCTGTTCTTTCCAAGCTGATCATTTATGAAGAAAAGAGTGAATGTGAACTCCTCCTCCACCCTCGTCTCCCTCGTCCCCCTCGTCTCAGTCATAGCTCGTCGCCCTGTCAAACTGTCAGCTGCTTACATAACAGCTTTACGTAACAAGTTATAAGATGAGCTGGTGGCCTTGTAAGAGAAGAACAAGTTATTTCTGCTGTCCCTCTGTGTCTGTGATTCCAACAAGCTTCTGAGGTGATTTACTTATGCAAACGTCTGAAATGCAGCAGTGAAAGAATATGATGTGAACTGGAGTGAACAGCAGTTTACATCTGAACATAATCAAGAAACACTGACGGCAAAGTTTTGTTTCAGTTCAAAAGTGCTGACTGAAAACAACAACAAAGATCGAAGAAAGATCGACATTCACTCAAATTTTAGTGGCACAGGTGAATTTTGGCAGACAGCAGCCCCTGCAGACAGCAGCCCCTGCAGACAGCAGACTCTGCAGACAGCAGCCCCTGCAGACAGCAGACTCTGCAGACAGCAGACTCTGCAGACAGCAGACTCCCTGGAGGTGGAGGAGACTCTTAGACATTCACCTGTCATACTGAAAATTTTAATTCTCAATCACCACTGAAACCTGTTAAAAAAATGGTAATCAGCTTTATTACGTAACATTAAATATTAACTACATTAAAACCAGCGATTCTAAAAAATGAAAGCGTAGCAGGTTTACAGGACAAATTTCAAACTGAGAGCCTTTTCACACCAACTCTGAACCTCATCTGTAGTCCATAAAAAGAATCTCTCACAGCAAGGCTGCTGCTTATTATTAATAAAGATGCACAGCAGGAAAACATCTTTAATTCAGATTAGTAATGAAATCCTTCTGCTTTTGAATAAAAAAGCAACACAGTTCCAGACTCTGTTTGCAGAACATCTTTTTAAAAACCAACATGTGTGTTTTTCATATGAAAATACTGAAGCTGGTGTGAAAAGGCCTGAAGGCAGCCAACCAGAGCGCATCACCTGATCTCCCGCCTTGACCTGATTACTGGCAGTGACGCCTTTCATGTGCATGTAAATGTGATGGCAGGCTTTGCATGTTTAAAAAGGATGGAGCGGCTTGATGAAGTGCTGCAGCCGATACGCCGCAAGCTGCAGGCGAAGAGCGGCGACGGGCCACCCGCTGCGTACACAAACACAGAGCTGCAATATTAAAGAGCTGAATGGAGCATGTAAGCAGTGGAAAGATACACACACACACATGCACACACACACGTGTGTTTTCGTCAGTCAGGAGGACGGTGCCTTAGGGACTGAACCCTAAAGGTGTCATTTTCATTTTCTATCAAACAGGTTGTAAAAATCCATCGCACACGACCTGCTGACCTGCTCACCTGCTGACAGACTCAGTCAGAGTCCAGCCAGTGGACAGAGTGTTTAGCAGCTACTGATGTTTCCGTCAGGCGGAGGTGGAGGCCAAACACAGAGCTAAAAGCCAGCACACGTTGAGATTGATCTGAGATTGACTGAGATTCATCAGGTGACTCAAACAGGACTCTACACGAACCGCCATGTTGACCTGTAACTGCTGGGTCTGGAGCTAAATGTGTTTCAACTGACGCAACTTTAACTCAAATCAAATTCGCTGCCCTTCAGTTTCACCCTGCTGAGATCAGATTTTCTGTCTAATTTGAGGGCAAATGGTCTGGGAAAATATTTCTGTCCCCACAACGCAAACAGGACAAGTTACCAGTTTACAGGTCCATCTGTCCATCTGTCCATCTGCCACCCGCTAACGTCAGCACGCTAACATGTTCACTGTGCTAACATGCTGATGTTTAGCAGGAAGATTAAACACAAGCTGAGTCGATTACTGTTTGATCTTCAGGTAATACACACCCGACCACATCCGGATCACACACACACATAAACACAGCAGCAGCATCAGAGGTCCTTGTGACTTTGGTTGATTGCATTATAATATTCATTTCATATTTAGTAACACTTGATGTTGAGAGGTGAATGAGCAGCAGCCTGAGACTGCAGCCCACACAACCACACGAAAGTGATGGAAACACAACAAACAACGGGTTCACATCGATCGGCTCACAGTAAAGCTGGTTCACTTCCACAACATTCGCCTCCTGTGGCGAGCGATGAAAAGTCCCGTGTAACTAATTTCTTTTTGTATGACCTATCAAGCAGACTTAATGACTTTACAAACAAAGTAAAGCCTCAGTGCTGCACACAGCTTCGTGCAGCTTCCAGGTGGACTTTATTCACCTTCCAGCGCCCCACCAGCCCATCGGGCAGCCGGACAAGCTGCAGATTACCTTATCATCACGAACACCCAGCGAGCCACGCTCTCATGCATTTTACATGCCGAGCGGATTGTGAGATTAGTTCTGCATGTTTGACCTGCTACCTCCCAGAGTCCGGTCAGCAACAGGCTGCTACTGCTTGATGCACGTTCACATCCGATCACAACGTGTTAAACTCCATGACTGACCTTTAATGCTGCTGAGGTTTTACCACACAAACATCTGGACAGACGGATTGAACATCCTGGAAACCACGTCAGGGCAGTTGGAAGTCCTCGACCTGCCCCGAAACCTGCTGTCTGCTGATCAGCTGTTTCAGCTTTAAACTGCCAACTTGTCATGTGTAATTAGCTTTTGCTTCAGAATCCTTAAGATGTAAAACAAGTAAACTTAAAGGGAAAAGCTACAACCTCAGCAGTTAAAATGAGGAAGAGGAGGCTGAACACGAGCAGAAACTGCAACCACACATGACCTTTAAAAGTGACAGTTTTGTGTTTGATAAAGCCTCAGTCACCATGTATTCCTCCTCACTGATGTTCCTTTCATCCCTCCATCGCCAAACGTCAAACGCTGCCACACTGCAGCTGAAGCCATTTCCTTTGTTGGTTAGTGGCATAAAAGTTTAATGTGGTTTGGTTATCTGTCACCGCAGGGTGGCCGTGAGAACAGAGAGGAAACAAAGGACAGAGAGATGTTAAACGAAGAAGCAAGGACGGACAAAACAAAGGGACAAATTAAACCTGCAGTACTCAGAGATTGTTAGCAGTATGTAAAAACTAAAGCAGCTTTGCCCCTTTGCTTTATTTCTCCCTTTACGTCTCAAGTTGTTTGCCTGTTTGGGGGAAAATCCCTGCAGGCTGAACCGGCCTGATGCTCGGGACCCACAGGCTTTGGTTATGATCAGTGATGCAGATGATGCTGCCCTTCACCTGATGATCTTTTAACGACTGGGACACATTCTACAGACGAAACCTGCGGTGAAACGTTCGTGTGATGTCGATTTGACTGTTCACACATGATTTTCAGGTTTATTTGTGCAGAGAACCACACGTGGCCCAGAGAAAAAAGACGCGAGACCTTGAACCTCCAGATGACTCCACAGTGGATTTAGTATTGATTCCTTAGCCCTGAACTCAGACTCCCAGGCTGCCGTTTGCCGCCTCCGACCAGCACGGCCCGGGAAAAAGGTTGACAGTGGAGGTTAGCGCCTTCCACAGACCTCGGCAGCAGAAGTCGAAAGCTAAACGTCAAGCGTCTCCAAAGGTCACGTCGAGTTGTGTGCAGACGCATCCTCAGGGCAAAAATGTCCTCAAAAGTTCAGGAAATGCAGCAAATATTCAAACTCAAGTTGAATTCCTCCCCATTGACTTCAGTTTCACTCCACGCACTACGACTGCTGCCAAGACGACGTCAGCTTTCCTACAGCAGGCGTAAGGACAGGCCTTCAACAGCACAGGAAGACTTCCTTCCATTTGTTTGACAGACAAATGCCACTTAGAGTTACTCCATTTTCACTGCGTGAGAAACACGTGTACACGCCGGATGACAACAGCCCTCGGTGTGTTCTGGTCGTGCCTCACAAACCTCACGTCACCTCACGTCCTCTGTGAGACACTGTGGAGGACACAGGAGGGAAAAAAGGTGTAAAGTCTGACGGGACACACAGTCTGGCTGGTATTCTTCCAGCAGGACAAAGTCAAACTAGTGAACCAGTCAGAAGCAGAGAAAATAAATCAGCTAAAAGCTCCAGTCACACTCGTCACTCTGGTCTGATTGGAAAATTACACTGACTTCACTGAAATGATTATTAATCTCAAAGACGACAAAACGAGAGAAGAGGCAGGAACGAAAGGCTGAGATGAACACCAGGTTAGGACGAGTGGAGACACATCCGACTGTTTCACAGACCTGAAAATGAAGTTCTGACAGAACCGACTGTAGAGGATAAACACAAACTGCACAAAAGCTCCAACTGTCAAATTCCTGTTAATAACCCGAACCTTCACTTTGACGTCATCCCGATCGAACTTCCTCTCAGGCTCGTCTCTCGGCGACCTCATTCTTCTGTCTCTACTCAAAGCATACGTGCGTAGACGAGAGTCATCAACCTGTCCAACAACCGGTCAGATGAGACGCCGGAGGAGAGGAGGCTCACGCCAGAAATCACCTGTTTGCAGTTGTTCCGAAGGTCGAGTGGAACAGGAAGTGGGGAGACGTGACGGAGACAAAACGAGGAGACAACAAGAGGACGGTCACGGAATCGACCTCTGCTGCTATGAGAGAAGAACCACAGCCTCAGATTCACACGGTGTGATGAGGCGCACAGAAGCACTGGGACTCAGTCCTGCAGGTCCACCAAGACCTGCACCATCTTCATCTTCATCAGACGCTCCAGTGTTCTCCAGAAGTCAGCCTGACAACAGGAAACAGCATGCGGCTCGTACAGCAGAGTGTGCGTGTGTGTGTTATCGTCACGCTGACACGTTAATTCATCGATACGAAGCCAGCGTGATGCAGTAATTGATGTTGGAGAGAGCGTGAGGAAAGACGGCGTCATATCACAGGAGGTGATTGAGTGACACATTAAAGGGCAGCACAAAGAGAAGGAGATAAAGGAGCGACAGGACAAAGTGAATCCTCCCACATTTTTCACTTTAAATAATGACTATCATCATTAATTAAAGTCTCCCTGGCAGCAGCGCGGCCTGACGACCGGCGCTGAACGAGAAGCCCGCCACGAGACGGAGACGGCAGCACCACGCTGACATTTCAGTGAAATGTCAGTTACTCCAACAGGCCCAGCGCAGGTTCTTCCCTTTCGTTTTCCCGCACACTGAACGCACCACGGGAGGAAACACAGCGAGCAGACTTCCTGCTGAAGTCCAGTTTCCAACACGCCTCTGTAAAGTCGACGTTTAGAGCACGTGACCTCCGTGTCCTCGCCGCCCTGATCATGTGGTCCCATCACGTCTTCTCTGTGAGGAGAGGACAGAGACAGAGTCTGAAAGGTTTGATCAGGAAGAACCGCCCAGAGCGATCGATCCGTCAGGACCGACGACAGCTGCAGTCCAGAGGTCGCACAAAGCAACACCCCCTGCAGCTGTGCATTCTGGGAAGTCACGCACACCTTGCGAAGCTGTCAGTCTCACCGTGTGTTCATCAGTTAACTCCTTAACAAGTCGTTTCATTTAACTTGTGTGTTTGTTTGTTAATATGTGTTTGGCAGATGACATCCACCTAATTAGACCCCCCCAACTCTGCCCCTCCCCCCGAGATAATCAGTTAACATGAGACTTAATTGGACAAACGAACGCAGGCTTTAATTGACGAGATGAACGGCGTCCTAATTGACCGAATTAGCAGTCGGCTCTAAAGACTGCAGGCTGGTGTGGCATTTCTGCCTCTGTGGACAAGCTTCAGGGATGTGTGTGTGTGTTGGTGTGTGTGTGTGTGTGTGTGTGTGTGTGTGTGGTCGTTGCTAGGCATCCAGAATCTCCTCCTCGCTCTGTCACCCGCTCTCAGTGAGGCTGTGATTCCATGAGCTCAGGTTGTAACGGACTCTACAAGAACAAACACAGCAGACAGCTGAAGGACAGACAGCCGAAGGACAGCCTGTCTGTCGCTCTGCACTGAGGACAACAGCAGAGGGACACCACAGACTGTGATGTTTTCACACACCTACAGGACTGAGCTGGAACCTCAGTCAAGACAGACATGAGAGCGAGACAAGTTTGAATCCAAACTGAGACGCTGAGCTAACCGGACGTCTCCAGGCGCCTGCTGTGGACGCTCTGCAGCGTTTGGTCTTTAGAAATCAGAAATCAGAACTGACTTTATTGCCATTGTAAGTGAAGAGGTTTCACATTACTAGGAATTTGTCTTGGTGATTGGTGCACATGTAGAACGTAACAAGTAACATATAATTTGAAGAACAAGATAAAAATAAAAATAAAATAGAATAAGGTAACACAAATAAATATGTTTCTGGAGGTAGTCCAAAAGTGAGGTAGTGCAGGGTGGAGTATAGTGCAAGTGGGTGAGGTAAACAGTGCAAATGAACAGCAGGTGGATCATGACATGAGCAGAAATCAGCTACTAAGGTGCAGGGCAGCATGTTAGTCAGTTGTGTTCAACAGTCCAACAGCACAGGGGCAGAAACTGTTCTTGTGGCGTGAGGTTTTGGTCCGAATGGACCGTAACCTCCTGCCTGAAGGGAGTTTCTCAAAGAGTCCATGTCCAGGGGGAGAAGGGTCAGCTGTGATCCGAGATTTGATGATGTCCTGCTTTGTGAAGACAGATGGACTGCTACTGTTTCAGTCAAAACAAGTCAAACTGGAGAAGTAAAGACCTGAACGTGACTTTAAAAAACCTTTATTTAAAAAACACAGCAGACACACAGTGAAAGCTTTGAGACGCTTCTTCATAAGTCCAAACTGTGGCGGGTTTGACAGCAGAGGACGTCTCTTTGCTCCTGCAGTGACTGAGGACTCTAAGAGATGAAAGAGTGAACTTGAGTCTCTAAAGTCAGTACTGTTGCCACAAAGTTGGAAGCATAGCATTGTCCAACACGTCTTGGTGTGCTGAAGCATTAAGATTTCCCTGCACTGGAATTCAGGGGCCGAGCCCAAACCCTGTCTGGTTACTTTTGTCTATATGGTGTATTTCACTTAGTTTTGATGCTACAACGGCTTCATATCAGATTTCTTATTCAGACACTGAAGCTCAATCAGGAAGCACTCAAAATAAGAGAGTCTCAGAGACGCGTGAGCACATGAAACATCCTGTGCTGAGGCTGACTGGAGTTAACGAGCGGGATCACGTCGGCGAGAGGTTTCCACTTCTGTAGGCTGTCGTCTGCCCTCTCACAAAGTCCCTCATTAAATCTTTTGCCGTCAGTTATCCTCAGCGTGCAGGTATCCCTGAATGTCTCATTTTAGAGCCCAACCCTTCAATCAGCATCAGACGGCGGGTTGCCAGGTCTGAAGTCCACACGCACTTTTTCCTCCGCCTGCCTGTGAAAGTAATTAACAGCTGGATTACGATCTGAGGCGGGCGTCCTCGCTGAAACACACACTCCTGGATCCATTCATCTCACACACACAAAATTATCCACACAAATATGCAAATGGCCACAGACTCAAACACTGACACACATTCGGCATACAAATTTACATATGCAGCCGGGACGAACACGCCGTCTCCGCTGCTGCGCCGCAATTTGTTTCCTGCGTTTGGGCCTTTTGGGAGCCAATTATTTCAAACACACAAACAAAATATCTGGAATACACAGTGCACGCAGTCACATGTTGCTCTGTCCTCTATCATCCAGAGTGTGTGAGTGTGTGTGTGTGTGTCTGAACATCAAAAGGGCTTCCTTTGATCAGTTTAAACACACACAAACACATAAACCATCTGAGGATGGATCTGCAGAGCGCATCGTCTCTCCTCAGCTGAACCTTTGGTAGCAGGACTCTGTCTCTCTCTCACACACACACACTCAGCACAAGCCAATGTGAAGAAGTGTCCACCGGCAGGTTCTCAGTGTCTCAAGCATATGTCTATCCAATAGGGAGTCTGAGTTGTGTCAGAGGCTGACCCTGACACTTATGAAGATGGATGACGCTCCACTTCCTCCCACTGTACAAACCTGAGGCCAAAATATCCTGGGTACAAGTGCAAAGAAACACTTTTAGCAGCTGTGACTTTGACGATCTGAGTTGTGATCTGCTGGACCAACTCCAAACCCTCTGGTAAGTATGAATCATTTACTAACCAACATAAACACGGGGACACGGTTTAAAAAACACTGGAATTCTCCTTTAAGAAAGTGTAAGAAGCTGCTTCGAGAATAAGGACACCATCAGGGATCCGCAGAGCCCACATCCACCCTGCACGTCCGTCTGCTTTACGTCTCCTGAGGGACGCACCGACCGCAGGACCAGACTCAAGCTTTGGTCAAGCTTTTAGCGTTTGGAGGTTGTTGTTACGAGTGAAGCTTTCGGGCCATCGTGAAGCAGAGGGTTGACGTTGAAGCTTGGCATTCCTGGACAAAACGAAACCCGGTTTGAGACGTGTAGGCTGTCGTGTACCGTGCTTCAAAGGAACTGAACTGAACTCTGAACTCTTCGGTAATCTTTTACTTCGGTAAAAGCAGTAATACTACAGTGTCCTACTGGAGTAAAAGTTATGCACTGACATTTTTTACTTGAATAAAATTACAAAAATAGTAGCATCAAAATCCTAGCTACTTATAGTAGCAAAAGTAAAAATACTCCTGTAATATTTATATGACATTACCAGGTTGTAAGTGTTGATGCACTGCAGTGAGCTCACTTCACTGACCTCAGATCAGTACGAACATCCCGACTGGCTGGTCCAGTTCTGGTGTGGCTTAAGAATCTGGATGTGAACTAACGCAGCTCCACCACAGTCGCATTTCTTCAGGGGGTTACTGGGGATATGGATGGCATCTGAGGACAACACACACACACACACACACACACACACACACACAGCAGCTCTCCTGGGTGTGTCATCTGAGGACAGCTCACAGCCCCCCTCCCACCACTGTTAATGCTATGGACCAAACACACACACACACACACACACACACACACACACACACACACACGCGTGGCTCAGTCTCTGCAGCGTTCGTCTCCTCATGTGAACCCGTTCTCTTCTGCCGCATTTCACACACACACACACACACACACACACAGTGCAAAGCCCCTCTCAATCGAACTCAATCTCCCATGGCTGAGGCATTAGTCACTGGGGAGAAAATGACATGCACGTGATCTCTCTCTCTCTCTCTCTCTCTCTCACACACACACACACACACACACACACACACACACACACTCACACACTAATCTTTATCAACCTTTGCTCTACAATCTGATTTCGTCAGTGAGCGTAAGACGGAGGTACGGAGGAGAGAGACGGACAGAGGGATCGTGAAGCACAAGAGCAGGAGACAGGCTGAGGGACGAGGAGACACGGAAACACAGAGAAAGACGGGAGGAGGGACAGAGGACAACGAAGCTCTCCAGAAACTCACTGAATGAATGTCCGTCCTCCTGCTGTGTGAAGATGAGCTCACTGGTTGGCGGAGACAAACAGCAGGTGGTGCTGATTCTCCTCTCGGTGCCATCAAACCACCACAGAAGAAGAGGAGGACACAGCGATGAGCCAGCACCCTCCTCGTCGCTCCACACAGCTCAGCTCAGCGCTTCGCTTTAAGTTGTTCGTCGTTTTATGCACAAATTAAGAGGAAGAGAAGAAGATACAGGAAGAGGGAGGAGACACATAGTCCAATCACATTTCTTCATTTTAATGAAAAGTTCTCAGACGCCAGAGGCAGAGGAAGTTTGGAAAGAACTAAACAGAACCATAATCAGTAGTCACACTTGGGTGGAGCTTAAAGAGCGGATGTGGCTGACAGGAAGTGATGTACACTATATGGACAAAAGTATGGGGACGCAACTCTTTATTGTTGCTTTCAGGCTCGGCCCCTGACTTCCAGAGAAGGGAAATCTCAATGCTTCACGTTGTTTTACTTTGGCCCCCTGCAGAAGAAGGAGGAGGAGGAGCGCCTCCTCCTTCTTCTTCCTGTCGGGACGCAGCGCCAGATGGATGATTCGCGTTCATGACAAGATTTGCAGCGTTTGAAAAACGACCTCACGCACTGATGATAAAAGTTTTTTTTTAAAGGGCGGCAGGTGACAAAATGAGAACAGGCGCCTCACCTGGGCCTTCAATATTTTATAAATATTAAATCATGAATTACAGGGAAGGATTTTAATCCCTAGGGAAACACATTATTCAAATTAATTCTCCAAATGATGACTTTTTTTTAACAGTTAAGCCTCATTAATTAGTGGAAGGAGCCCCGAGGCTGCAGACTGATATCATTTCACAAAGCATTCATGATACAGAACGCAAATAATGAATGAGAAATGAGCAGACTTTTGTTTTTATGCATTATGGCAACTCTTGAGGGGTTTTAGAGCAGGTGGGACCAGACGTAGAGATCAGAACCAGAGAGACGACGATGACTTCCGAGGGCCCAAACAGAAGGGCCACCAGAGGAGAGGAAGCTAACAAGGTGCCATTTTTCATTTCAGTTCAAGTTTTAAAGTCTTCACGTCTGCAGCGAGACACCCGACGTGCAGCTCAGCGCTGCAGCAGGCTGAAGACGGCAAACCAGACAGGAAAACCGATAAACAAAAGCCAATCAAAAGCTGCGGCCGTCTTATCGGTCAGCTGAGGCCTGCAAAACAAAATTACAGCCACGCTGCAACTTGTCATCAGGCAGAGGGGAGCTGAAATCAGTTTGAGATTTAATCGAAGCACCGGTTTAATTCATGTGTCCAGCTTTTTTAAACCCGTTTCGCCCCGCAGGAAAAGCCGACGCTCGACGATGCATTTTAACACCGCAAATGAAAACAAAACCAAAGCAACATAACATGGAATAACTTTTTAATGTCTGTGAACGTCAAGGCTGATTTGTTCGAGTGTTAGTAGAGCTTCTTAAAATAGAAATATTTCAATGCCAGATTGTATTTCAAATGCCCAAAGCTTCTGTCACTGTTTGGTTCTGCTCCCAAGTTTAACTGACAAAGCCAATAACCAAAGTGGTGATCATGACATCATTTAACGTACTGCAAATCACACAGGAAAAAGTTCCCTTCACATGATGTGTCACACTGCAGCACAACGTGAACTTCATCCACAGCCAAAGTCGAAAACTGAAAGCTGATGTGGCTATCTGGATCAGCCTCAAACCCCATCAAACCTCATCAAACCTCATCAAACCTCATCCTTCATAGTCCTTCACTCAGAGAGTTTTTAAGAAGCATTTCTGTCTGTGCTGTACAACGAGGCAAATATCTTTGAAACTGGTGCTACATGACCAGAGGAAACAGAGTTTGGACAAATGGTAAAGCAGAAAGGATTCAGGGATGAGGATGAAGAAAGTGTTTCTCAAAGTGTCCCTGGAGAAAACTGTCCTGGGATTCTGCATTAATTCAGCGGCTGATTTCATTGTTTCATCACATATCCCTGAAAAGTCCAGCACTTTACACTTTACTGACAAGCAGCTCTGACTGATCACAAATAAAATTCAAAGGAGTTTCCAAAGTCCTCGAGTAAAACTTATTACACCAAAATCAGATGCAGCATTTCACTTTCTGAAAACGTTGTGGTCTCGTCTCGAGATCTGACTGGTGGCCGCGGCTCAGGGGCGAGTCACCTGCAGGACTCTCTCCTCCAATCGGGCGTAGCGTTTCAGCATGGGGTCGTACACCTGGAACACACACGGAGGAAGACAAATGCACATCCATGTGTTATTTATGTGTTCATGACGTGTCTGATGCTGCAAAAAGGGAAAGAAAACGTCGTGGCTGACCGCTGAGTGCTGCTCCTGATTGGAAACCTGAAACAACAAATGGAATGAAGCCTCCAGTCTCAAAGTGACCAATCAGAGCAGGAACACGACGTCCACCTGCCCCCCTCATGAACGCCACACGCAGCTCGTTTCTGACACGTGGTGACAAATACTGTGTGTACTGCACTGGATGTGGTCTGACCTTTCCTGTAGTACTGCTCAGGTGACTCCAGCGTACCTGCTGTATTTCCTCAGCAGTAAATATACACTATGTGGACAAAAGTATTGGGCCAGCTGCCCATCACCCCAACAGGGACTTTAATGACGTCTCATTGTAAACACACAGACAGCTTTGCAGCTCTAACAGCTTCCACTCTTCTGTGAAGGCTTTCCACAACATGTTGGAGTGTTTCTGTGGGAATTTGTGCCCATTCATGCAGTAGAGCATTTGTGAGGTCACACACTGATGTTGGACCAAAAGGCCTGGCTCACAATCTCCGTTCCAGTTCATCCCAAAGGTGTTGGATGGGGCTGAGGCGGCTGACACGGGAAACAGGAAGTAAGCCGGTGTAAATGTGAGTGTTAGTTTGGCTCGGGACACACTCAGACACACCCTGCAGGTGACCAACAAAATTCTGAATTTCTTGTTGCTGTCTAAGCTGAGTGCATCTCTGTGGGAAAGCTGAGCTCATTTCTTATTTATGAGCCGAGTTGTTGAATTATGGAGGACGAACATGAGAGAACATCACATCAGTAAACATACAACAACATCAGAGTAACACGGAACACACCGACAAATACAGCGATTACCACCAGAGAAGAAGAAGAAAAGCGTCTTTAAATAAGTGAATGTCAGGACTAAATGCGAGGAGCTCTTGGTGGTTCTGAGACCACAACCCGACAGTCAGGTCCTCAACCAAGCTCTGCCTTTGAGTTTGACTGCAGCCAGTCCTCTGAGTTTGGGTCCAACATCAAACCGATTGCTCCATTGCTACGGATTTATTCAAGCCTTTCATTTTAGAAGCTTTCACGTGTCAGGAGCTTCAGTACAACAGCCAGGTGAGCAAACATGAGGGGGAAGTTCTCAGGTCTACAGCAGATCCTGGACCTGTGACGTTCCCATCATGAGTCTGACTCTGTCGGGAGCTGGGGAGGACATCCTGATTGGATCTGACTGACAATGCATAACACCAAAGTATCACTCTGTGTGTGTGTGTGTGTGTGTGTGTGCTGTACCTCCTGTGCTGAAGGATGTGGGGTGGCGACCAGTTGTGGTTCAGGCGCTTTCTTCACAACATCAAAGAAGGAGACTCCAGATTCCGCAACCAGGCCTGAAAATCAACCAATCAGAGACTTAGGTTTCTGCATCATCATCAACCAGTCGGAGGTTTAGCTCCTGGGTCCTGCGTCAGCAAACAGTCAATGTCTTCCTCCCTTCTGGCCTACAACAGTGCAGGTCCTGGGTTGTCAGTCAGTCAGTCGCTGGTTTAGTTAGTCCATAAACCAATCAGCAGTTTTCTTCACCTTTGACACCGAGATGAAACACAATCTAGAAAGTGCTGTGTAATATTAGAAACAGGACAAGGAGGTGGGAAATACACCATACAGACAAAAGTATTGGGCCAGCTGTCCATCACACCAACAGGGACTTTAATGGCGTCTCATTGTAAACACACAGACAGCTTTGCAGCTCTAACAGCTTCCACTCTTCTGTGAAGGCTTTCCACAACATGTTGGAGTGTTTCTGTGGGAATTTAAAGATTAAAGATTAAAGTGACATATCTTGTCATTGGAGGGAACTCACTCCAACGAAATTTGTTCTCTGCATTTAACCCACCCAAGTGACGTGCACACACACACAGCAAACCCGGGGCAGTGGGCGACCGCGTGCAGCGCCCGGGGAGCAGTGGGGGTTAGGTACCTTGCTCAAGGGTACCTCAGCCATGGACACCGGGACGGGGAATCGAACCAGCGATCCACCGGTTACGGGTCCGACACCCTAACCGCTGATCCACGACTGCCCCACGTGTGTCCATTTGTGTCCATTCATGCAGTAGAGCATTTGTGAGGTCACACACTGATGTTGGACCAAAAGGTCTGGCTCACAATCTCCGTTCCAGTTCATCCCAAAGGTGTTGGATGGGGTTGAGGTCAGGACGTGACCTGCATGTCTGCTCATGTGTAGGAAGTCAGGAGCCATTAAAGACTGCGTTCAGGGGTCCGCCGTGACTGCGAAGTGTGAGCTTGTTAACACCAACTCAAAGTGTTCCAGACTCCTGCCATGATGAAGGTTTTCCTCCCTCCTCAAATTGACGCTCAGCTCCCTCCGTCTCTGACGCATTTCAGAATCTCATGAAAATTCAGCTTTCCTCGTCCTGTCACTGCGGCCTCCTGCTGTTTGGACTCGTCGAGTACCAAAGGATGCAGATTTCCTCATTTTTCATGTGTTTATCAAAGTGGAAAATTAGAGGAAGAGCATCCAGACAGGGAAGCTTTCTGTCCACAGGTTCTCCTCCGTCCAGTCCATGACGCTGCTATGACACCATTTCACTCTGTTATGTAGGAGGGAGTCTGACAGTATGAGCAAACCCTTGAAAAACAGCCTCACGCCGCCCCCGAATTCGAAAATCAAGTGTCCCAATACTTTTGTCCATATAGTGTACATGTTATCTCAGCCATCCAAAATAATAGAAAAAACCTGATTATGGCTTCCTGTGTCTCTGCTGTCACAGTGCGGAGGGGGGTTTGGCTGCTGCTGTTTGCAACAGGCCGACTGGTCTCTACTGGACTCCTGGTTCCATGCTGGTTCCATGCTGGTTCCAGACCCTCACCGCTTCTGTTCGGGGACGTAAAGAGAGCCGAGCTGAGGCTCACTTTGTCTGCTCTCTGAATGTGGTTTGTGTAACACTGAGGAAAGGATTGCAGCACTAAGGCAAGACGAGCACAGGACGAGGACTTCAGTGCATCCAGCTCTGTTGCACAGTAATTGCATGAGGACCCTCCTGAGGCCGTGGCGGCGGCGAATGAATCAGCACTCGTTTTTAACATCAGGAGGATTGCATTACGTCTTTTCAAGCCCCCGCAACTGACTTTAGAGGCTCCCTCTGGTCGGGAGGCTGCCCCTCGTCCCTCCTCCGCCACCTCCTGCATACATCTTTGACGGCTGTCACACGTGAAATCGTCGCTCGCTCTCTTTCATGTCGAGCGGCAGCCGACATTAGAAGCCCGAGAGACGACGGCCGACGCCGCGTTTATCTCCAGCGTCCACGTCTTTCAGTCTGTTTCTGAGACATGAGCTTCAGCTGGGCTGCACGGGACAAACATTAAAACCCTTTCAAGGATTAAAACTCACTTCACACAACCAAGAAGGGAGAAAATATTCCTCACATTTCATCCTTTTCCTTCCCTTTCTGCTTCTGTCAGTCCTCTCTCGCTTTTCCTTCCTCGTCAATCATTCAGTCTTTCCTCCCTTTCAGTGCTTCCCTCCTTCCTTCTCTCCTACGTTCCTTATTTCCTTAATCCATCCTTTCCCTCCTCTGTTCCCTTCTTTGTCTTATTTTACATCTTTTGTATTTTACTTCCTTCCTTTTTTGCTTCCTCAAGCCTTTGACTTCTCTTGCTTCAGTGTCTGAGAATAACAGATCCTGACCGATGCAGTACTGTTGTGGTACTTGTACTGTCAGTGTGTGTGTTACCGTGCAGAGCTCGGTACGCTGATCCCAGACAGGCGGAGTTGGACAGATCGATGGTGTAAACCGGAGCGTTGAACACATCAGACAGAACCTGTGAGACAAATGAGACAGATTTGTCTTTACAACTTCATCAGGTCGAGAAGCAACCGAGACAGAATGACGAGGGACCAACCCACAGATGGATCAGGATCGGGATCAGGACCAGGATGTAAAAGCAGGGGAGTGTGTGTGACCTTGCCTGAATTCGTCACGGCACATACAGTCACATAATGCAGCGCTGAACAGGTGGACGACTGACCTGCAGGATCTCCTTGTTCGATGAGGCTCCTCCTGTCGCCAGCACTCTGGTTCCTGAAGCTGAAAACACACACAGGACGAGTGAAGTGAGGCTAAACCCGATGGGAGCCGCAGTTCATCAGAAACCACCTGAGCGGTTCTGGTTTATGTCACTGACTTCTGCGGAGCTACAGGTGATCCGGGCAAGGGAAATCAAATCAAATCTAGAAGCAGAGAACAGGAGGTGCTCTTACTGAAGGTGTATCCCAGCCTCTCAGCGTGGAGCCTCCTGGACAGGAACTGACCCTCCACCAGAGCCCGGACCTCCACCTGAGGACTCAGTGAGGACACCTGGTGGACGAGGAGGAGGAGGACGTGAGATTCAGATACACACAGTCTGTCTGTCTGCCTGTCTGTCCACTGACCTCGTTGTCGTCCGGGTCAAAGCGGTGGACTCCCACTGCAGGAGGTGTGATCTCCATCGTGTCAAAATAAAAGCCTGGAAACACACCAAACAACCAATCAGAGGGAGGAGGAGGGAGGACAAGAATGCAGGAATAAGGACGGAAGGACAAGATCAACAGAGGAAGAAAGTAAAAGATGAAGGAAGAAGGAGGGATTTAGGGAAGCAGTGGAGGAAGTAAGTAAATAAGGAAACTAGGTAGGAGGGAAGAAGGACAGAGTGTTGGAGGATAACAAGGAGGACGGGAGGGAAATGGATGGAAGCTTCACCCGTGTTTCCATTGTTTCCAGGCGGCGTGTCTCTCAAGGCAGCAGAAAAGTGTTCCCATGATCCTCCAGTACATTCGTTCCTGATTCGTTCCCTCGTCAGCGATCCATTCTTAAAGCTTCAGGTAACACACACACACACACACACACACACACACACTCTCAGTGGAGCCTTCAGGTGCTGCCCCCTAATGGACAGGGCCTGTCATGTCACTTCTGCTTACTGGTCTGGGGAGAAATGTGTGGACATCTCAGGAGTCCAGGTATGTGTGTGTGTGTGTGTGTGTGTGTGTGTGTGTGTGTGTGTGTGTTCATACCACAGCAGAGCCATGTAGGCCTGCCAGTCAACAGGGTTGCAGAAGATGTGGCCCTCCAGTGCTGGACGAGGCTGCTGGATCCACAGAAACACCGTATCACTGGTACCCAGACTGACCTGGAGACAGACACACACACACCAATAAAGACGCGTGGACATGAAGGACTGTGGTCCTTAAAGTTTTGTGGTTTTGGGTGGACTTACAGCGACGTCTCCTGGCTGCAGCCTCATTCCTGCCAGAGACGCTGAGAGGGAGAGAAAACATTTTAACTTTCATCTTTTCACACTCTTTTCCAGCTCAGGTTTGCATTCCTGTGACTGTGGAGGAGAACGAAGAACTTTTCCAGAGATTAGAGGATCCGCTCAGGTTGCTATTTCGACCTCCTGGGACCCCACGTGAGACGCTCAAGTCAGCAGACAGCAGAGTTTTTACAAAAGGATGAAGACAGGAATGGACTGAAGGAGAAACTTACTGAGGAGGAGGAAACAAAGCGGCAAAAGGAGAAGAAATAAATCATTTTCACTGGGCTACGAGTGACAATCATTTTGTAATAAAAACTGGAACATGGATTTAAGAAAATTAAAAGGCAAACATTTGAACAGAAGACACTGTGGTTCAGCAGCAAACAACAGCTCCATCTAGTGTTCACACAGGGGAACTACACAAAGCTTTCTGTGAGGATTTATTTTCTCAACAAATGTCATCCCAACAACATGAAGCGGCTGCGTGTCCCTTTGACTTTGACAGGAAGCCGAGCGAGGAGACCGAGACAGAGTGTTTCTGGTTTTACCTGGGTTGTCTCCAGTGAAAGCCACCACTCTGCAGCTCTCAGAGAAACCATATCGACGCACAGAGTAGGAGGAGACGGGACCCTGCAACGACAGGAAGGAGCACCTACACTTCCTGTTTGTCTCTGCTGACTTCACGGGGAAACATTGAAAGCAGTAAGGACCAGTCTTACCAGTACAGACGTGGAGGGCACTGGAGCTCCCAGCACTCGGTCCAGACGAGGAGCGGTGTTTTCCAGGCAGATCTCAGACCAGTTTCTGGTCCTGATGTCCAGCAGATTCATCCCTGAACCTGCAGCAGGTGAACGGACACATCACTTATAAAGCAGCAGCGAGCAGCTCAGTTCTCCTCGCGGTTTCTAAGCCGACCGCTCACGAATCGGATTAATGGCTGAGTTAGTTAACAAGAACAGTCAACGGAACTGTACCGTCGCTGTAGTCGATGGCAGCGTAACCACCGAGGAAGAGCGAGGCCGCGAAGCTGCTGACCAATGAGACCCTCTGAAACACATCAGCTCATGAAACATGACAAACTGTCTTCAATGATGTCATAGCGTGATGTCATAATGACGGCTCTGGAGGCTGACCTCGGTGTCCCGGTAGTCGTCCGGTCGGGTCAGTCGCAGTTTGGCGATCTGGTTTCCTGTGAAACGCTGCAGGCAAGCAAACACACACACACACACACACACACACTGGTTGGTGTTGTGCTGATGAAGGGATTTGCGACTGGAACACTGATGGGTTTTTCATTTCTGTGACTAAAGTTTTCTGTCTCTGTGAGGTTTGATGAGTCTGGGCCTCGTCACATGAAGGTGAAGACAGCAAACATGTTTCTTATTCACAGAAGCAAAACTTTATTGACACATCCTGCAGACACGAGCTTTCATTCATGACTGCAGACAATAAAGCTTTTGCAAAAGTCGTGTATAAACAGTGAAACAAGATTCTTTAATCAGACAGACAGACTGACTGATGGACCTCGTAGGCTCGGGATCCGGTGATCTCTGCCAGTCTCTGAGCTCCTCCTGCTGCTGTCTGCAGGTCCTGGCACTGCTGACTGCTGCTGGAGTCCATCCACACAGGACAGTTTGACACCGAGAAGCTGCCCTGTCAACACATCAGCACACGCACATGAGCAGGTGTAACTCACACACTGCAGAGCATCACAGACCACACAGACCTGCAGCAGCTGGTGCAGGGTCTGGTCCGGATCGAGCTGCTTCAGGGTCTCAGAAGCTCCTCTTCTCCAGTACACGCTGCCGTGTTGCTGAGAGACAAGCGAGAGCAGGATGATTTGAAACATCTGTACACCAAACTTCACTCACTTTTCTTCAAATTTTAGTCAAGTCTGTCAGTGTGTTTCACACTGTCCTGCTGAAAATACAAACAGGATTTGCTCTGTAAAAACAGATCGATGTATGATATCATGCATGCTTTGTGGCCAAAAGTATGTAGACACACCCACTTTCCTGTGGGTGTTCCAGTATGATCCAGCACACAGTAATAAGAACAAAGACAGGTTCTGGTCTCACCTGGCCGCTGCCTGACAACGCTCTGACACGAGAGAAGTCAAGCCCCGCCCTCTTCATCTTGTCCAACAGCAGGTCCAGTGCCTGACAACAGACACAAAGACACCACAACCAATCAGGCCGCAGCCCGAGGACACAAACACACACCGGTAAAATGTGATTTGTCAGGGGTCAAAGGTCAGCTGCTGACCCTCCACACAGTTAATACTTTAACTGAAGAGCTGAAGAGTGAAAACACCTTAATCATCGTGACTCTGTGTGAGTGTGTGTGTGTGTGTGTATGTGTGTCCTACCTTCACCCACATCAGTACAGGAGAGGTGACGGTCAGTCTGTCAGCATGAATATGAACTCCTCCCTGAGTCCTGGACACAGACAGAACAGACACAAACATGTTAAATCTCAAATTAACAATCTTAATGTCTCCAAACCAATAAGCTGCCAGAAAACACAAGTCGGGTATTAAAATGAACAATTAGGATTTAATTTGACTTTTCCTCATATTCTTACTCTCTGCAGCAGTGACGTGTGTGTTACCTGAACTCAGGTAGCTCAGAGTCAAACTGGACATTGTTCTGGTGAACCACATTCAGGTCTCCATCGATCGCCACCACCTTCAGCTTCACGCATCGGCAGTAAAAGTACACAGGTATCAGTACCGGCAGTAGAAGTACACGTGTATTATCAGCATCATCACCATAGTTTAAAGTACTAAAACTGGACTGGTGCGTTCATGCATTCATGTGTAGTAGGATTTTACAGTTGCCTTTAAATAAATCTCCACTAAAAAAATAAAATGAAACGTAGCAGAACGTATAAAGTACCTCAAACATGTACCTTACACGTTTATTTTTACTGTCACGTGTTGTTATTGTTACAGAAACTGAAAGGTGTTGTACATTTATTGTAAATGTAAACAGCATCGATCCGCTCGGTGTCAAACCGCGTTGTTTCGGTAACTTTTTCACTTTATTGAACCCGTAAAGCTGAACAGATGAATAAAGTTTGAAACTCAATGACTGTTTTCTGACGACGTGTTCACCGACTGAGACTCAGTTCAGGACCGGCAGAGTCCGACTGAAACCTCCACACAACTCAGACCACTCATGCTCACTCCGCCAGCTTCTTCTTCTTCTTCTTCCGCGTCTGCGCGATGAGCCGCTCTGCCTGCGCGCGGCCACGAGCGTAAACATCACGTCACCAGATCGAACGTGCAGGTGAATGAGGGTTTAAAATAAAGTTGGTTTACCTGCTGCGTGCTGAAGTCGAAGCCCAGATAAAGAGAAGAGTCCTGAGCGGCGGCCATCATCTCTCTCACACACACACACACACACACACACACACACACACACACACACACACACACACACGGTGAGGAGGGGAGGAAGAAGGCTGAGTGTTTAAAGAGACAGTAACACCCTCTTAGTAACGTTAATAAACACACATCAGGCCAGTGATTCTCCTGAATGTAACATGGACATCCTGCGGCCGAGGAGGTATTACTGCAGTAAAAGTACTAACCATACTGTACAAATACTCTCATACAAGTAAAAGTCCTGTATTGATGTTAATGTACTGAATATGAAAGTACTGAGTGCAGTAAAGTGTTGTACTGTTATATCTGACCTCAGATCAGATGTGACTGTGGTATTAATGTAAAAACCTTTGATTTGTTATCTTTGATTGATTTTCTCCATGAATCCACTGATTGTTTGCTTTGTCAAACTGGTGAAACTGGTGAGACATGTGGTCCCAAAGCGACTCCTTCACAGAGTTTGTTCAGTCCAACCAACAGTCCAAAGCTCAACACGATCACAAACACGTTGAGAGGAAAAGCAGCAAAGCTTCACAGCCAGCACACGTTTTTACAGGAGGAAACTCTGATGATCAGTTATTGATTGATGGACTGATGGCTTCAGCTGTACTGTGTGAACTACTAACCTTATTAACTGGTATAGCCTGCTGTGTACTGGTATAAACTGCTGTGTACTGCTGTGTACTGGTATAGCCTGCTGTGTACTGGTATAACCTGCTGTGTACTGGCATAGCCTGCTGTGTACTGGTATAACCTGCTGTGTACTGCTGTGTACTGGTATAGCCTGCTGTGTACTGATATAACCTGCTGTGTACTGGTATAACCTGCTGTGTACTGGTATAACCTGCTGTGTACTGGTATAACCTGCTGTGTACTGGTATAGCCTGCTGCCGCCGCCTCTCTGCGCTGCTGCCTCCCTCCCTGTTGTGTAATCCTGTTTAAAGTGACTCGTTTGATTGTTCTTCGCTCATGTCAAACAAACTAATGTGATTGTGTGAACAGGAAGGTCAACACAACACACTGTCCTTCACTGTGTACACTCGAATCAAAGTCACAGAATAATGCAGCTCACTGTGTGTGTGTGTGTGTTTTCATCAGTCCAGCCTCCTGCCTGACGAGGCAACACAGCAGAAACACATTCGCTGCTCTTTTCTGCTCATTTCTGCTTCTGCCGGTCGAAACCCGTCGTTAAACTTGTCTTCCCGGCCGGCAGGTTTCACCAAACGGATCGTCCTGGTGGATTTAGCGAGCAGCTTTGGCTCGTCAGAGCTTCAAGACGAAGTCCTAAATGTCCACCTGCTGCAGGAGGAGTGAAACACCTGCAGCAGGTGTGTCGCTGCTGGCGCCAACAGGATGTCCTGCTCCTGCTGCTGCTGTGTGAGTCCCGGCGGAGAGCTGCTGGAGGGTAAAACTAACAGCCATCACACACTCTGAACACTACTCACACACAGTCACAAGGAGCAGAAAGTGTCTGAACGAGCGTGAACGCAACACGATGGGGCTGGTGTCACTTTTACTGCCTCAAAGGTTTCAAAACACATCCAACAAGTCAGTACTTTTACTTGTTAGTGAGGTAGACATACTGCTGATGGTGTTTACATATGTGTCTCAGGGTCAAAGGTCACCAGGTGTCCACGTCTCTCCTGCAGGGACCAGGAAGAAGGAGCGGCTGGTGAGAGAGGAGGAGGAGCAGGAGGAGGAAGCAGCAGGAGGAGGAGAGGAAGAGGAGAGCAGGAGGAACATGGACATCTCCCTGCTCAGAGAGCAGTACAGGAGCACCAGAGAGACACAGAAGAGACACACTCAGGTGCTGCTGTTCAGGACAGGTGAGCACGAGCTCTTCGTTTACCTGCAGGGACATCAGACTCGG
Organism: Scatophagus argus; assembly: GCF_020382885.2. Lineage (NCBI taxonomy): Eukaryota > Metazoa > Chordata > Actinopteri > Scatophagidae > Scatophagus > Scatophagus argus. Next base: position 533,876 of record NC_058510.1, read on the forward strand.
GAGGAATATGGTTAGTGAACAAACTGATTTGTTAGGGTTAGATGTTGGAGTCTGTGGAGGGAAAAGGTTTGTGGGAGAATATTTTGGTTTTAAACTCAGAGAAATGTATTTATTTCTCCATTGAGAAACATGTGGCGCTAACAAGTATAACATCAAGACTTCCTATTTGAGGTTTCAAAATAAAAGCATGGAAGAGAGCTTTTGCCACTGGATGGTTTGCGCATGAAACTGAGACGGTAAGCATTCAGGTCATTTACTTAGAGGTCAGCTCATGTAGAAACGTGTTTCATAAACTTTAGATGAAAAACTGAGATTACAAAACATCTTTTAATCAACAGAAAATCAATCTGCAACATTTATTTTAAAAACATAAAACAAAATATCAGAACACACTGTTTCTTCATTATTGTTCTCTTTTTTTTTGTCTACAGTCTCAGATGAATTGTCAGAGGCCATCAACATCGTACCTGTCTCTCAGGGTTTAATGTCGCCATGGGAACCAAACATACACTCGCCATGGGCCATAACCTCGGAGTCCCACCTGATGACTTACGACCCCTGGCATGTACACCTGGATGTCCACAGGCGCTGCTGGCTCACAGCTTCAGCTTCATCCTCTGAAACAACAAACACCAACATCTCCTCCCGGTCAGAGTCCTCTTGAGTCCAGTTAGGTCCTGGTGTGCTATCCAGGTTTGAGTTCTTCCCACAGGTCTCCTGACTCTGTCCTCCATGTTGTCTTTATTCTTCAGACGTTCTTCATCTTCCCCTGAGGCCGTCGACTCCCAACAGGATTTGGATTCAACATCAGATTCACCCATCAGCTCCAGAGCTAGGTCTCCCTTCAAGCGCACCAAAGAAGAAGACCACTTCAATGCTGAGAAGTCCAGAGGAGAACCAGAGACCGTGTATCCAGTCCAGGTTTCTGTCTCTGCTTTGGGGAAAGGATCCAGAGAGGATCATCCTGATGCCTCCTTCACTGATTCTCAGGAGTGTTCAGCTGCCTCACTCTCCAGCTCTGATGAAAGCTCCACCCCAGTCGCCTCCATCACCTGCTCCCCCGGTGGCTCCACCACCACCCTGCAGGAGGACCTGAAAGAGGGCCAGTCCGCTGGTAGAAAAACCAGTCACGGCGTCCTGCAGTACAGCAACACCTCAGCCTGGCGGGGCTCCAGGAAGTTCACTCCCCAGACCCTCAGGTTCACCAGGCAGCTGAGTGTTGGGGGTGTGGGGTCCTCTGCGGGGGTCCACCAGGACCAGAGCTACCAGCCCTTCCCCCACAGGAAAACCCCAAGGATCTCTGAGGCGGCCAGGAGGCTGGGGATGTACTCGTCCTTCTGAGGACCGTTCATCAGCCCGTCGAGGAACAAAAGACAGATTCAGTCAGATTTATTTCAAAAAGTCTTTTTTTCAACAGTGTGATTAATTCCCCACACTTTTATTTATGCTGTAAGATAACTAGCTTGCTAGCCTGATTAGCCTCATTAAGCTAAATAAAAGATGTGTACTGTGCTTGAGCTAACGAATGCTAACGGGCTATTTTGGTAGCAGTTGTTAAGCTTGCTACCCTAAGAGACAGGGAGCATGTGATTGGCCGGAAAATGTTCACTTCAAAATAAAAATGTTTTGAATTAATAAAAATCCTGGCCTGTCGATAAATAAACACATTTTGAAGGTGATTAGAGCTGTAAAAAACAATATAAATATAGATTTATATGTCATGTTGTAATGGATTAATGGATTACAAATATATTTAATAAGTACGTAAATAATCAGTATTGATTTGATCTACGAGGTAGCAGTTGGATTTCTTAGATAATGAATAGATCAAATATATCTAAACAAAAATATATAATTGTAACTGCAAATTGTGACGTGCAAATACATTAAGTTACTGTGACAAGAAACAGGATGGAATATTTCTAAATAATGAAATGAGTTTTGAAATTTGAAATTATATTACAGTATGCATCTTAATATTCATTTAAAAGTAACTTTTTATTTCATGTTATTTTCTTTTCTTGTCTTGTATTTTGTGACTTCTTAGTTTCCTTTTTCTAACTTCAAACTCATGGAAACACCGCCAGACGTTTGACCCTCTTGCGGCACCGTAGTTTATCAAAGATCGTCTATATGTACGAAGACTAGTCTCTTGGCACTAACGCACGCGTCGGGCTGTTCGCTTGATTTTGGTGGATTTAGGATACGTTACCAGGATTAAAACGTGCTCAGAGTGAGTCCTCTCTTCAACTCTCATCGTTTTCTTCTGTGAAACGACAAAAATACAAAAACAACATCGCTGAACTGAGGAAGAGGTGGACGGTCAACGGCGATTTAACAAATATTCGCGACTGCGGAACTTTTCCACGTCGGGACCTTCAATACCCAGGTGACCGACAGAAAGAATTAACAGCGTCTGGTGGCAGATTTAGAGGGTAAAACATCCAAACGAGCTGTGAAAACACAATGAATAACGTCGGCTAACTCAGCTGTAGCTTTAGTTTCACTGGTGACAGGAAGTGTTAGCTAAGTTAGCTGTTAAACAAAAACTGCGTCACTGACACTGAATTTGTTGGTCCTTGTTAATGTCTCCAGTTTAATGTCAGCTAACATCATACAATAAGCTCTCTGTGTTTAACATAAGTTAGTGGAGTAAGTTTGAGTGAAGCTTCAGCAGATGGCAGCAAGGAAGCCTCCCCAGTCTGCAGCGCAGGGGACCCGGGTTCAAGTCCCGGCAAGGGCAAACAACCCACCCACCACTCCACCCCGGCAAAAAACCTTTGGGGGCAGCCGTGGCCTAGAAGTTGGAGAAGCCGCTTGTGATCGGAGGGTCACCGGTTCGATTCCCGCACCGGACGGGCAGGAAAAATTTGGATGTGGTGGAGTGATTAATACGAAAAAATGCCGGCTGATGTGCCCTTGAGCAAGGCATTTAACCCCCCAATATGCTCCCCGGGCGCTTGATGCTGCCCACTGCTCCTGTGTGTGTTTCACTGCATGTAATTTGCCGGGTGTTGCATGTGTGTGTTCAACTAAGGATGGGTCAAATGCAGAAGACGAATTCAGTGTGTGTATGTAAATAAAGTTGATTCTATTCTATGTTGGAACAGAAGTGACAATAAACTATCGAGCCAGTTAAGTCTCTGTTTGTAAAGATCAACGGAAAGGAAGGACTTTTATTTTAAAAACACTAAACTGGTGACTTTCTCCAGAGAGGATAACTTTCTTTTCTAAAAGCTTAAAATTCTGTGACATCTGGTCAGTCTGATGGAGGTGCTCCAGTTTCCACCCTGCAGGGGACTTCCTCCGCCTGTTTCTCACCTCTCCCTCCTGTGGTTTTGATTTCTCGTAGTCTTCAGGCGATGGCGGAGCTGAATATGGAGGCCAAGCTGAAGAAGCAGCTGAAGCAGGAGAAGATCCAGCTGTGGAGCCCCCCGTACACCGACAGCGACAACCAGCCGGGGCTGCAGCACATGCAGGTCGGCTCACGCAGATACAGAACACGCCAGTCACAGCACGTGGAATACAAATAAACGTCCTGTACGCCAAATATGGTGATCACACAAAACAGAATTATAATAAAATGAAGAGGGTGTTAGTCTCGCTTATCGAGCAGCAACATGCAGGCAGTCATCTCATCTAATTGATAGCATTTCTTTGTATTGTCAGGAGCTGGCAGAGCGCTACGCCCCTCTGCTGTGTTTGTCGGTGTCGGAGGTCGGGGGAGCTCTGGAGTCGATCAGACTGCAGGCGGTGAGGAGAGGCAAAGGAAACAAGATGTTCAGAGAGACGAACATGGCCACGCTGGAGCTGCTGCTTCCCAGAGACTGCAAGAAGGTGCAGACGCAGTCCAGAGGAACTGTTCAAACAAAGCAGACAAATCAGTAATGACCAGTGTTTGTTTGTTTTCAGGATCTGAAGACAAAGCACCACCTGGAGACAAGGCTGGACGTGTTGGTTCAGGAGGTGGTGGACAGGTACACAGACAGACAGACAGGCAACAGGCAGGAAGACAGACAGCTCACTGATCGCGCGTTGTTGACGTCATGTGTTTGTTCTTGTGCTGCAGGATCGCAGACGAGTATGGCCTCAAACACACCAAGCTGATCCTCAACGGGAAAACTCTGTGTGCAGGTGAGTTCAGACGGACAACACGAACACAACGTCGTTTCACAACAGAACCACAGGAAGTCAGGGCAAACGTCTGTCTGTCTGTGTCGTGTCAGACCAGCGTCTGGACGAGCAGGGCGTGAAGAACCACAGTAAGATGATGGTGCTGAAGGTGAGCGACGGCGACTGGAAACAACAGCTGAGCGAGGAGGAAGAGAAGAAGAAGAATCAGAAAGAGAGCCTCCAGCGGACACAGAAAGGATTCCAGATCCTGTCAGAGAGAGGTCCGGTCTGTCTGTCTGTCTCCCTGTCCATCCGCCTGTCTGTCTGTTTTCTGTCTCTCAGCTGTTCTGAAGTTTGTTGTTAACAGTCACGTTTAAATAAAGCTTAGCTTCAGTTGCTGGGCTGTTTATGTCAGTATGTGAATGTGAGAGCTACGGTGGCCTGGCCTGACCCCCTGAGGGTTCAGCACTGCAGGGAGCTCTTACGGTGGCAGAAACTGTTTCCAAGGGACATTAAAAAGTGATGCACACATCCTGTTGTTGTTTGAGCGTGAGGTTAGGAAATGAGCTGAATTTTCTTTGGTGCATCCCGGCTGCATGTTTTATCGTCCCCCTGGAAACAGAGTTTGTTTTAGTGACGAGCTGGTTGAACACGAGGTGATCGCCGCGTGTCCGTGTGACTCTGTATCTGTCAGACGGCAGCGAGGACCCAGACACGACACCTTTCCTGGAGATCGCTGACCAGAAGGGGAACCCTCTGAAGATCCCCCACGAGGAGAAGAAGGTAGAACACGTCACCCCCACATCAACACCTGCAGTCACAAATTACAAAACCAGAAACAGACTTGGTGGATAAGTGTGTGTGTGTGTGTTGTCAGGCTCTGATCCTGGCCATGGGTTTCCATGAGAAAGGTCGTTCTCTGATGAAGAAGAAGCAGTTTGATGACGCTCTGTGTCACCTGCTGCAGGCCGACCAGCAGTTCAGGTACTGACTGAGTGTGTGCGTGTGAGAGTTTGCTTTTTGTGAATGGATGCCGTGACCGAGCGATAGCGAATGCATCGTTCATATCTTCTATGGCGCAAGAAAGGATGTGGATGGACTGGTGTTGGTTTGCTGCAGGCGATGAGTGGCGTGTTAACTAGAGTTTTGGATGTGTGCAGTAAATGCGGCTCGGCTCTGCTCCGCTCCGTGGACAACTACGCCGTCCTGCAACTGGACATCGTGTGGTGCTACCGAGCGCTGGAGGCCTTGTCCTGTCTGGACGACAGCAGGAGTCGACTGCAGAGAGCCGAGGACTGTTTCCTGCAGTGTTACGGAGAACAGCAACAGAGGCTGCTCATGATCAAGGTGATACACACACACACACACACACACACACAGGAGAACAGGAAAAGTGTCCATCACAAAGTCCTAATGTGTCCAAACCTGAACGTGTAGACACATTCTGACCAGATGAGGGACTTTATTTTCACTGTGAGTTCACTGCAACTGTGTTTTATTTTGAAATGTTCAGCTGGTGGTCCACTTTCTTCTGTGTTGGGGTTGTGGTGTGTTCAAGGGATTTGGACAAGCAAAACTTATCTTTTAAAAAAGTAAACAATATTTTAAATGCACCACACTTTACAGTGAACTGAAATCCGTGTGTGCATGTGTCGTCAGGGTAACACAGGCAGAGAGGAGGTGTTGTTTCTCCGCCTGTACCTTCTCCAGAGTCTCCTCTCCTACATCGACGGAAATGACGCTCAGGCTCGACTCCAGCTGTCCAAAGTACCCGCCTGCTCGTGTTTCTGTCTGTCTGTCTGTCTGTTTGTTTGTTTCTGCGCTGACATACTTTAAGCCTGATTTGTAGTTAAAAGAACAGTCCAGCATTTAGTGGACTTCTTTTCTTTTCCTCTCTGAGAGTCAGATGCTCTGCCTGATTCCACTCTCATGTCCTGATATTAAATATGAAGCTACAGCGAGCAGCTGGTTAGCTTAGCTTAGCATAATGACTGGGATCAGGGGGAAACTGTTAGCGCTGCTTTGTCATCACAGTCTGCAGGTGTCACCCAGTGACAGGATTAACACAGCAGGTTCAGCAGGTGTATGTGTGTGTGTGTGTCAGGTGGAGTCCCTGTACAGTCGTTTGTGTCCCGACTCGGAGAAAATGACTCAGCTGATGACGCTGGGCTTCACAGAGAGAGAAGCTCGACTCGGCCTCAGAGCCTGTCAGGGGGACGTCCAGGAGGCGGCCGTCCACATCAGTAACCAAAGACAGGTCTCTCTCACACACACACTCACACGCACGCACACACGCACGCACGCATGCACGCACGCACACACGAACGCACGCACGACAAACAGGAGTCAGGTGTTGTGTTTGGGTCTGTCAGGAGCGAGAGGAGCTGAAGCAGAGGGAGAGGAGGAAGAGGAGCAGGAGGATGGAGGTCATCTCCACCCTCACTGAGCTCGGATACTCGAGGAGAGACGCCGCCAGAGCGCTGCACCTCGCAGACGGAGACGTGGACAGAGCTTATGGAGTCAGTATCTGTCTGTCAGTCTGCTTGTCTGCCTGTCTGTCCATCTGTCTTTCTGCCTGCCTGTCTGTCTGCGTGTTAGGACACAGTTCGTTCTGAGGGAGGTGCAACTCGATTCATCCTCTCAGGAAACAGCTGATAAAAGTTGTGTAAGAGACTTAGTGTGTGTGTGTGTGTTTTCAGATCCTCCTGGACTCCAGCCAGGCTGCGCTGTCCTCCACCACCAGCACAGAGAGCCTCAGTCCAGAGAAGCTGCAGCAGGTAACAGTAGTTTGACACGTGGCCAGTCAGATAGCTGGAAACGTGTGGTGGCGTGTGGCTGACCCCGCCTCCCTCTGTGTCCCTGCAGATGTTGTATCTTGGCTTTGAGAGGGACGTGTCTGAAGCGGCTCTCAGGCTGACCGGCGGAGACGTCCAATTGGCGACTCAGCTGCTGCTCGACAACCAGGGCGTCCTCTCCCCGGAGCTCCTGTCCGCATCCCCGCCTTCCACCTCCTCCTCCACCACCTCCCCCTCCTCCGAGGAGCCAAGCACCTCCTCCAACTCCGCTGGTATGACTCACCTGATGCACAGGTGACATTTTACTACATGTGAACAGATAGACCTGCAACACAAGCCTCACTCTCCTGTTGGCTCACAAACCCTTTCTGTCCTCCTATTGGCTCACAAACAGGCCATTTTGACACCTTCTACTTTAAAATGCAGCCACGTCTCCTGAGCTTCTGGACAAAAGGAGGAGCAGCCAGTTCACAGACAGCTCCTGTCTGTCTTGTTGTGTCTGTAATTATTACTGACAGTGAAGCCTGAGCCACTCGAAGCACAATCTGGATTAATCCACGGCTGAAAGTAGTCCCCAGCAGGACACTTTGTATTTGTGAGGCCTTCAGGAGGAACCAATGACAGGAAGTCAACCAGTGTTTAGATGCGAACTTACATGTTGTTGGCTTGAGTCTGAACGTGAGATTAATTCATTGAACATGTGTTGAGACAAACTGAGACAAATAATCAGTGATTAATAAGGACTGGTTTCCTTCTTAGAGAACGACGAGCTGGTGAACGAGGTGTTGGAGGACATCTCTCATCACGAGGAGGACTACCTCGACCTGACGCTGGAGGAGGAGAGCGAACTCATCGCCAGCATGAAGAGTTATCTGAACCGAGGGCCCACGCACACCGAGTGACGCACACACACAGCCAGAGTGCTTCACTTACCCTCTGTTAGCCAAACGTGTTATCTCTGCAGCTGTTTCAGCACCAAACCTGAGACGTCATCACACTGTGAGACGTCATACGAAGGACGCACCTCCTCATCAGGGAAGACAGCTGAGCTACAACAAATCATTCGGATGCTACGGGGCAAATGCTCAGATTTAACCTAGAATTAGTTAACAAAGCACTTTTCTCTCTAAAGGGGTGAATGTTGTTGTCTGAAGTAAATTTTTGGCAGAAGAGTGTCACTCGTGTTGTGTTTTTTCTTGTTGTTCTGACGGCAGGAAATTTTCCGTTTGTGACGTCGCAGCCTGAAGTTAACCATTATAGCTTCAATTTAATCATTTCGTCTTTATGTTGAGTTCAGTGCTGATGGAGCCAATAAAGAAGATGAAGGTTCTGGTCTGGTTTGTTACTGCATCAACATGTTTGTCTCCAAGTGATGACATTCAAGTTAATCTGCAGAGTAAACAAAGCGATGATATGCATCACATCATGCACATTCAGAAGTGCAGAAGTCCAAACAGAGCAGACATTTACTGACTTCTGGGCATAAATGAACCTGACGTTGGACTTGATTAATGTGTTGGGCACAAACTTCTCATTTTGCTGTCAACCCCCACTGAAGAACCCATAAGACGAAGCCTGGAGAGAAACCAGACGAGTGTAACCGGTGTGGGAAGAGATCCTGGAGGAACATCTTCGTATCCGCTGTTGAGATTAACAATTCTGTCAGCGATTTCAGAAGCTTTGATCAGCACAAGCTCCTCCACACCAGAGTGGAAATGTTTACAGCAGTGAAGTGACCAATGAGAAACATTTTTACAAAACGTGAGTGGATCGGCATGGCTGAGAATCTGATGGGGCTTCATGGTTTAAGGAAGCAGCATTGACGATGGAGAGAAACCACACTGTTGTCGCCTCTGTGGGAGGGAAACAGCAGCTGTGAGCAGTGTGAGAAGAAGTCTGAAACCATGAGGGGCTTGAAGCAGCACGAGTCTGTCCACATCAGAGAGAAAACACACTACAGCACCAAGTCCAGTAACACGTCAGTCCACCGCTCAACAGTCTGACTTCCTGTCTGTGGCTCTCAGCTTCGAGCTCATTGGTTCCCACTGAAGACCCAATACTTCAGTCCCTTTAGGAGCTTTAAGACTGAAGTCAGTAATTATTCTAGAATATTTTCTGTTGTGTAACACGCATTTCTTAACGTAAATTCTAATGTCAGCATGAAATACTGGTGCATTTCTAAAGTTCAACTCTTGTTAAATAACACTTTAGTTGAAAAAAATGTTTGTAGGAAAATTCGGTTTTAAAGCTGCTTGAAGCTGCCTGTCATTTTCATTGTTTTTGAATCTGGATTATTTAGTTTGGGAAGCTAGCAGAGCTGTATCACAATAAGATGTGAGTGATTGAATTTGTTGTTGAGTCCAGTTTTATTCATTTAAGCATTACTTAATATTCACATCTTTTACAGCTTGCTAAGCCACACCCACATTTGTAACAGTCCAATCACATTTAAGAAATGTAACTTTAATGCGTCGTGTTGTGTTTCACTCTGTCATTGTGTCGCATCACTGAATATAAAGATAAAGGTGAAGATAAGATGGTCTCATCTGTATTTTCTGCTGGATGTTCGGTGTACTGCGGCCACACAAAACAACGCACACATACACAAAGTGTTTGATAAAAAAACCTGTTTTCTTCTCTTTGTCTGCGTTTATTTATTGTACATGATTACAGCTGTAGAAGTGACCGGAGGGGCGGGGGGTGGTGGGTAGGGTGGGCTGGGGGCGGGGTCAGGGTTTAGAAGTAGTTGACGACCCTGCGGATGGACTGGATGTTGGGGTTCTGGGCCTGCCACTCGTTATGGCTGCAGTAGTCTCCACGCTCCACGATGTACATGCGACCGCGGAAGTTTGGCTCCTCGTACATCACCCAGCTGAGGATGGAGAGCAAACACAAAAGACAGCTGACTTCATTATCGATTCTCCTGCCGGTTTTAAGGCTTCGTCGATTGTTTGTCTTGTCCGGAAAATGCCACAAAACTGACTTCACAAAGATACTGAGTCTGGTATAAAGAAAAGCTGAGAATCTCAAACTATCAGATCTGTGGTAGCGTTTTGATTCTTGTCTCGGTGTATTAAACTCACGCTCCGTCCCCGTAGACTTTGACGGAGTTGACGCAGTTCTTGGAAAAGCCGCGGCTCTGCAGGAAGGGACAGTCATCGCAGATGTCCACACACTGACCGGAGAAGTTACAGGCCTCGAACAGCTCGATGCGGTAGTGCTCTCCGTGCTAGTGGACAGACAGAACACAGACTGAGCTGGTTTTTAAGAGACAGACATGTTGTTTGTGCTAAGGGCCAATAAGTTGTATCATCCGAGGTGTTTCCCCAGTGGAGATCACTGGATAGTAATAGTACCAGTACTATTGATTCATACCTGTAAAGAAAACTACCACCAGGCATTACAAGAACTCTGGACATCAGTAAGGTTCGACTTGCTGATTGGGACAGGATGTTTGTGTACGTTTCTGTGGTAAACGCTGTCAGTACAGCTCGGGATGACGTGAAGATGAGCAGGAAGTATTATCATGAGACATGTCTTAAACTGTATTCATGTGCTACTACAAAGGTCAGAGATCTAAGTCGGTGAACATGCAGAAACCTGCAGGTCCCATTCTGGCTGTGGAGGACAGGTCAGATTTACAGTCTGGAGACCATGAAAATCCGCCGACAAACTCGTCATCAGCCAAAATTTATGAGCTGCTGGTGGAAATGAGGGTTAAATCCTAATGAACATCGACCCCTTCGGACGTGTTTACCATGCGGATGGGCTTGCAGGATCCCATGTGGTCATTGTGTGAGTTCCACCTCTGGAATTCTGGGTATTCTCCGTGCTCCAGGATGTACTGCTGTCCCTTGAAGTCTGGGTGGTCATAGCAGATCCAGGCTCCGCTCTCCACACGGATAGAGTTCACCCTGAAAGTACACGCCGCATTTGAGTCTGGAAATGACATCCCAACACGTTCGGCTGTGGAGTCTGAGGACTTCATTCACCTTAGTGGCAGGTGGAACCTGCTCCCCACTAATGCAAACTCAAAACTTCTGCCACTCCATCAGTATGATTTAGTGATTCAAACATCTTGCAGCTTTCCCCTTAGAGGTTAGCTTTTAATGTGAGAAACGTCAGAAAATGTTGAAGTTAACAGTAACTAACAGATCAATCAGAATTAATGAGCAGGAACATTTTTCTGTAAGTAAACACACTTTGTTGGTCATCCTAACATAACATCACATCAAACATGGCCTCCACAACGTTACAGTGTCAGTACAGTCCCAGAGTATAAGCCTAAGAGCAGTCTGTCCGTCTGACCTGTTCATGAAGCCGCGGTCCTGGAAGTTATCACAGTCTCCTCTGACCTCCAGCTTCCTGCCGGTGAAGCATTTGCCCTCGTAGAAGGTAATCTGGAGGAGGAAATAAATAACGATTCATGTGTGTCGGCTCCCTCTGCTGTTAAAAATCTGTTTGTGTTTCCGTCTCGCTGCTCTCCTGTTAGCGGCCTCTGAGTTTATGTAACGTCCGGTGTTTAAATGAAGGCTTAATGAAGGTCTGCTTTGCCAGCAGCAGCAACAGTGATGAAGAACGTGGAGCGCTCCTCTTCAACACTCCCAGTTTATACACAACTTTTGTCTTGCTGGTTTCTAAATGTGTGGGCGATTCATACTTTCATTATGTGTGCACTCCTGCATTCAAACAAAATGTGAGACTGCAGGCAGGAGGCATCAGACCGTCAATGATCAAACCGAAAAGTCTTTCATGGTGTTTGAAGAGTAACTGGACATCAGCGTGTCAGCTGTGACATCTCTGTGGACAGACACGTCCTGAAGTTCATGAGAAGATCTTCAGGAGGTGTGAAGTTACTCTCAGTTATGTAAGACAAGAGGAAGCCATTCAGTGGACACGACAGTCAATACGCCGAGTCGTCTTCCAGGACCGACTGGACTCAAACCCGTTCGAGTGTCAGAGTCACTTGGTTGCCTTTTTTCAGTTCGACTTCTCAGAACGTCATCCTCAGATTTAAAATTTTGAAATAAATAACTATTTGCTTTGGGTTTTTTTTTTTTTTTGCTCAGTCAGCAAAGCAAAAGCATCCCACCAAACTCCATTCAACAATCAAGCAATTTAACTTCAGGCCAGACATGCGACAACTCAAGACATTTTGAACTGAATTTGAACCAATTTGTGAGAAAAGTTTAGTTAAAATCTTAGGTGTCATATAAAATGTCTCCAGCGTCTCCCTGCCTCACTGATGATCCACCCAGCAGCTGATTCTGCTCACATAAACCTGTGATTTGCTGTTGTCACGGCCGCTGAGTTACTCACCTTTCCGGAGTACTGCGACATGTTTACCCACTGGATGTTGTCCAACCTGGCCTGCAACCACACACACAGTGTAACAGAGAAAAAGTTGGACACCCCAATATATACGGCAGGGGGGGCGAGGCCCCGTCGGGAAGACAAAAGACCAGGCTTTAAAGGTTTCTGCTGCCTCGACGCTTTCCCTTCATCCTGATGTGTCTGCTGATTCTGCTGTGTGTGTGTGTGTGTGTGTGTTGACTCAATAGAATGTGCTTGGCCTGAGCTTTATGGGGTCAATGATGCTGCACATGCAGGCTTCTATAGAGGCAGAGACGAGCTGTCGGTGTTTTACATTTCACACAGATTCTGACCGTTACCACGCACACAAACGTCTGATTTTCACAGACAAACACAAACCTCAGTAACGTTTGAAGAACAGCAGCCATTTTAGTCGCAAGGCAGCATTTCTGAGTCTTTTTTATTTTCATGTTTTAGTTTACTGAAGCAGCGATCCCTGTGATATAGATGTTTAATTTACAGTACTGATGGAAATATTAATGAATACACACCACACACACAGTTCAAATAAAACTGTGTCAAAAAACAAGAGTTATCTCAGTTTTATCATTTTGTATATGGAAATAAAAAACACTGTCAAGTCATTTTACAGATTTGTGTTTACTTGTTTGTTTTTTCCATTAAATCATCTTTAGTTTATCAAAAAGTGAAAAATACAGAATCATGAAAAAAAAGAAAAAAGTTATTTCCAAGTCTGCATTTCATATTTCTATTTTGTCTAAAGATCAGAATCGCCTGTCAGTAGGAGGCAAACGACAGCCTGAAGTGACCATGGATTAGCATCAAAGCCAAACTGCATCCTTAAAAGGTCTGCCAGCCTCTGCTGCATCTGGCTGCTGTGGTGGTGTTGCAGTTGGAGCTTCACCATCTGTTGCCTCACATATGTCACGTCTCCTGTTTCGTGTCATCTGGCAGAGATCTGCACTCTTCCTGTTAGTTGCTGTTTTCGGTTCACAGAATCTGCAGGTGGAGGAGGTGGAGGAGGTGGTGGAGTGCGGGGGAGTCTCGGTGTGTCTGCAGGGACGGTGGGTGTAGAAGGGTGGAGCAGCCGCAGTGAGGACACTCCAGAGGTCCACACTCTGTGTCTGACACAGGAGCTGATCTCAGAGCAGTTGATGTGACTCCTCCATCAGTCAGTACCGGGTGAAGCTCTCCTCTCCACTCCACCTCCCAGTAACTCCGTAACTCCCAGTCAGAGCTTCTCCACACAGGAGCTGCTGCTGCTGCTTCAAGCTGTCTGGATCATCAGGACTCAGCTGAACACCCCCTTTCTGCTCACTCACACTCTGACACAGATCAATGTCATCAGTCAGCGTCCACAGAGACTCCGTCCATCAGCTGTCAGTCAGTGATGCAGCACATCCAGAACGAAGACCAGCAGGGACTTCAGTCCTGTTCACACAAGTGGAGCAGCTTCCCTTCAGCTACTGCAGTGAACACACTGAGCTGAAGCTCACACACTTTGGACGCCAAGTCTGTTGACCCTGCAGCTTTTACTGCAGGACACAACGGAAATAAACTGCTGAGGGTCCCTGAATGCATCATCACTGCAGAAATCTTAATGATGAATTCACTGCGATTATGAATATTTCATCTACTTATGAACTGACAACAGTGTAAATATGGAGTATGAGATAAAACATGTGGACAAGACAAAAGACAAATGGACAGACATACTGATGATGTTGAAGATCCTACATATTCATACAAAGACTGAACAGCCAATCATCAGCTGTGATCAACGGACTTCAGCAGAGGGAGTGAAAGAGTGAGTGAAAGACCGCGTGGTTACTTATTGTAACCAGGGTTCTCTGAAATAAGAGCCAGTGATTTGCAGGCCTCAGTTAGACTGATCTCAGACCTGAAGTGATCAATTATTTAGTGTTGAAATGAGAGAACAAACACTTTGAGATCAGATCTGATGGGAGGACAGTCTGATGTCTCAATTTGTCTTGTATTGTTGTCAGCTGCAATCCAGCTTTACTTCCTGTAATCGCGAACACAACAGCAACAGTCGTCTTCACATCAAGAGCAAGGAAATAAATTAAAGGTGAAACAACTCAAACAGTTGTCAAATGAAGGAATAAGTACGACTCAAACATTCTAACAAACAGAAGAGGTCCAAAATGTACATGTGACTGTGATTTACTTACAAATAACGTTTGAAGCAGGTTCTAATCAAAATACCAGTTTGTGGCAATAAAACTCGGAGTGACATCTGTCTGAATTAGGAACAGTATGAACAGTGTCTCACTATGTGTGTGAGGGTCCGGGTTCTTCACTGAAGACTGGAGGTAAACCTGACAGCTGGACACTGGAGACTCTGCTCTGTCCTCCCCTTCCCCCACATCACACATGCTCTGATCTGAGGTCAGGTCAAGGTCTTCTGTATAAGATGACCAAGTCCCAAGTTACTACATTGTGGTAGTGCTACTTTTACTTCAGGAAAGACTAAGGATACGTCCGAGTTTTGATGATTAAAGTACTGTCTGAGCAGCGAAATCAGTCTTCATCAGGGGTTTGTCATGAAATAATATGGCCTTATTTTGAAAGCGCCGTCCGGAAGTGTGGTAGCGCTAAGCGCAGCTTGTCGCGATCAATTGCGAACATGTCGGCTTCTTTCGGACCCATGAGAAGCCGTTTCTGGACTCTCTGTCCGGTCCGTTTGGCTGCAGGGCTGCAGAGGACTCAGCCGGTCCGGGTTCGGGTCGGAGGCCGGCTGCTGTCACACACACCGACAGGTACCGGAGCTAAAGCTAGCCGGCTGACGTTAGCCAAACATTCCCGTTAGCCTCCAGGTGTGTCCGTGTGCTCAGACCGGTGATCGTCCCAGGATTAAATTACTCACTTTCATCTTTAGTAAACGTGTGCGTGCTGTGAGCGGACCCAGCATGCCTCACATTAACACGGACTACAGGGACGGCTGTTAGCCGTGCGGGTCAAAGTCTGATTCGGGAAGGTAAACTTCCAGATTTATGACCGCTCAGTGAAACGTGAACGACAGCTCATAACGCTTCACCAATGCACATTTCATGTTGTATTCCAGAGAGAAAATGACTACGTTAAAATACTCAGACTGAACGGTGTACTGTAGTACTCTGGCTACATTTTGCTGGTCGTGCAGTACTTTTACTTGACTGAGTTTGATTTGTTAAGGAGTATTTTGAAAGCAGAGTATTTGCAGTACACGGAGTCTCATTTACATGAGTGCTAATGTTCAGCACTGAGCTGCGCGTTGAAACTCAGTACAACTTACTCAACTACTACAGTTTTGAGGTATTTTCCTTTTTCTTACGTTACACTTGCACCACATTTTGGAGACAAATATCGCAGTTTTCACGTTATTTACTTTGCAGGTTCTTTTAAATACTTTACTATCGTTAGCACTTTATTTTGAAATGAATTTATTTTATCAGCCGTCGGACAACAGAAACACTGATGCAGATCATCCGGACATGGAAGTTCACTCTGTGTTTGTCTCATCCTCCACCTGAACAGGTGAAGACCGTCGGCCGCTGGAGGGCGTCAGAGTCTTGGACCTGACCAGGTACGAGTCTCTGTGATCACTGCAGTAACACTCAGGTTTCCTGCAGCCGGTGAACATGGACTGTATGAAACTGTGTGCAGAGTTCTGGCGGGTCCCTTTGCCACCATGATCCTGGGAGATCTGGGAGCTGAGGTGATCAAAGTGGAGAGACCAGGTGAGTTTGTGTCTTTGTCTCCGTGTCTCCTCATGCTGCTCTGTCTGAGGCGTCCTGGTCATGGTTTTGTCGGGCAGGTGCGGGTGACGACACCAGAGCCTGGGGTCCGCCGTTCGTCGCTGCCGAGAGCGCGTATTTCCTCAGCGTCAACCGAAACAAGAAGGTGAGCGTGCGTGCACTCACACACACACACACACACACACACACACACACAGCGTCAAACATCAGGACGTGAGCCAGTCAGCCAGTTGTCCCCCCCCTCCATTAGCCAGCTGATGTGCCCTTGAGCAAGGCACGTAACCCCCAATATGCTCCCCGGGTGCTTGATGCTGCCCACTGCTCCTGTGTGTGTTTCACTGCATGTTGCATGTGTGTGTGTGTTTCAATCAGTGATGGGTTAAATGCAGAGAAGTTATTTCCCAGCTCGGGATTAATAAAGTAACTTAAAAAAATACATACATGTGTATATATCTGAGTATAAGTAAAGGGTCGTCTGATTTCAGAGCATTTGTGTTGACCTGAAACACCCCAGAGGAGCAGACGTCATCCAGCAGGTACGACTCCCTCACAGCAGTACTAATACCTGAGTATCACGACTGGTACGCAGTGATTTCTCTGTGAATACAAACCTGAAATACGCAGCTTTACAGTCAAACACAAATTCTGATTTAAATCAGGAATGATCTGATCAATGAGTCTCTTTTGATTTGTGTGTGCGTGTGTGTCTCAGCTTGCAGGAGTGTGTGACGTGTTGGTAGAAAATTACCTTCCAGGGAAACTTGAGCAGATGAGTTTGGGATACAAGCAGCTGAGCAGAGTGAACCCACAACTCATCTACTGCTCCATCTCAGGTACTGAAGACACACTGACTGACGGATGGACGGACTGACTGACGGATGGACTGACGGATGGTCTGACGGATGGACGGACTGACTGACGGATGGACGGACTGATCAGACACGAGAAAAACGAGATTGTGTGACGTGACACAGCAGATCATGTGGCGCTGCAGATGTGACGTAGCAGCAGATTGTGTGACGTGACGTAGCAGATCATGTGGCGCTGCAGATGTGACGTAGCAGCAGATTGTGTGACGTGACGTAGCAGATCATGTGGCGCTGCAGATGTGACGTAGCAGATCATGTGACGCAGCAGATCATGTGACGTAGCAGATGTGACGTAGCAGCAGATTGTGTGACGTGACGCAGCAGATCATGTGACGCAGCAGATGTAACGTAGCAGATGTGACGTAGCAGATCGTGTGACGTAGCAGCAGATTGTGTGACGTGACGTAGCAGATTGTGTGACGCAGCAGATCGTGTGACGCGACAGCTGATCGTGTGACGTAGCAGATGTGACATAGCAGATGTGACATAGCAGATGTGACGTAGCAGATCATGTGACGTAGCAGCAGATTGTGTGACGTGACGCAGCAGATGGTGTGACGTAGCAGCAGATGGTGTGACGTGACGCAGCAGATCGTGTGACGTAGCAGATGTGACATAGCAGATGGTGTGACGTAGCAGATGGTGTGACGTAGCAGCAGATGGTGTGACGTAGCAGATGGCGTGACGGGGTTGTTCTACATTTGCTGCTTTAGCTCATCTGAGTGGCCTGGGAGTGTGAGTGTTTTGGTCCTCTGAGGCTGCTGTAGCTGCTCGGGGTCGTAGCGGGTTAGCAGATTGTTGAGGTGATTCCTGATTTCTGCTCAGTGAAGTCAAAGGTTCGTCACTTGTGGCTCTCAGTCAGGACTTGTGGTCCCCCCAGCAGCTGGGGGTCACCACACAGAAACAGACCTTCATGAACCTGACAGGAGCTGCCTCACAAGTTAAGACGAGTCAGACTGGCCTGGACTTTGGTGGATTGAGGGGTCCAGCTGTTCTGCTTGGTCTGAGGCTTGTTTGAAGGCCCCTTACAGAAAAGAGGCAGCGGATCACCTTCTGGATCGCGGCTCCACGTCGGCCCACATGATTTCATTTGATCCTTGAAGTTGCAGCTTTTCACTCCGACTGAAGCTCGTTTTCTTTTAATTCCCTCGTGTTTCACTCGTCTCCTGCAGATCAGGGACTCGTCTTTGCTGGCGTCAGTCCTGCAGTTTCTGCCTGGTCCACCAGATGTCGCTGGACTCCACAGTAAGACAGACGTGATGTGTTGTCTTCAGAGGACAGACTTCCACAGGTTTACATTCGCACTGTTTCTGCTGGCTGACCCTGGATCAGCTGTGTGGTGTTTGTTCCTGTTGGTGGCTTCACTTCCTGCAGATCAGCAGAGTCCAAACATTTTGGAGAATCTGGAGGTCAGATGTCACCCAAATATCCAACAGGATAAAATGATGACGTGATGACGTTTCATATCGTAAAGGTCAAAGGTCAGCTTCAGTGAAGGGCAGAGCGGGACCAGATTTCACATGTGCTCACGTACTGGACGGGTGAAAGCCGGTTGTCTCGGCTGATTGCGTGCTGCTGCTGGTCGAACGTGTGTGTGAAGCCTCCACGTTCTCCAGTCTGCAGCAGCATCCAGATCTGAAGCTTTGTGGTCCACCACGAGCTGATTGGTGTGATGACGCTGAGCTTCAGGTGACGAAGCTCCCCGTCAGTCATGTGAGCGTGGACAGACTGGGTGGTGAGTGGAGGTTTCTTCATTTCTTGTTTTCTTTCCCGCCTTTTGTCCTTTTCCTTCTTCAAGCCCCCCGTCCACCTCTCTTTGTGAGTCTCGGCTTCTTCACTCCCACATCCTGTGTTCTCCCTCCTCCTGTCCTTAAGGAGAAGAACTACGTTACCCAGGAGGCCTCATTAAGCCGCAGCAGCTGGATGCAGCGGGCAGATTTACAGCCTGGTTTCATCTTGAGCAGGATGCTTCATGGACTGACGTCCTGATCCCCCAAACCTGAACTTCCTGTCAGGCTGTGGCAAAAGAAAAAGTTCTCTTTGTGGAGCAGAAGCTGCTGTTGGGTGGTGGTGTTGGAGGTCCGGTGACGGACACGCTCAGCTGTCGGTCTCAGCATCATTCAGGAGACTTTCGCTCAGACCACATCAGTCCTTTAATTGGACCTTCAGCTTGTCTCCGTGTCGGGTTCAGTTTTGGTATCCGTGGAGACGTGTTTTCATGTGCAGCCTCACGTTGATGGACGACAGCACGTTGAACGATAATGTGGAAAAGTTCTGCTCCTTTTTATGAAGTTTGTTTCTCGTCAAACCAATAAAATCACTTGAGATGTAAAATCAAGTTTGTTTGTGTTGAGTCTGGTTCACAAGTGGGTTTTTATTGGAAACGTTATTGAAATATTCTCACTCTGCTGAACTTTTCACGTTTTAAGAAACTTTTGTTCACACGCAGGATGAGCCGATCATTCGTCATCTCGATCTCTTCAGCACAGACTCGTTCGGATACGTCAGCTTCATGGCGTTGCTTTCACAGTCAGTCTGTGCTGCAGAGTTCAGCTCTGTGAGTCCAGTCAGCAGGCTGCTTAGCATTTTCAAAGCGTTTATGGCCGTGTTTCTGTTGATGTTAGTGAACACAGCCTGGACTCTTTAAGAAATCATTTTGGTTGTTTAGTCAGAGCGCAGACTCAACACACAGCTGGAATGTGGTTTTCCTGGAAGAAGCAGCACCGAGAGGCCGATGGTTTGGTTCCCTGCTGTGTTTCCTCTCAGCTCAGACAGAATTGCTAACCTGTGTGTGTGTGTGTGTGTGTGTGTGTGTCTGTCCAGGTTATGGACAGACTGGTCCTCAGTCTCAGAGTCCAGGCTACGACTCCATCGCCTCCGCTGTCTCAGGGATGATGCACATCACCGGGCCAGAGGTCAGACTCTCTTCTGTTCTTCTACTCCGTTTAGATTCTAATGACTCCTCTAGCGCCACCCTCAGGGCAAACTGGACATGTTTGTGTCCACTGCTGAAATGGCAGCATCCCCTTTAGCTCTCATGAAACTTGTTTTGGAGGTGGTTTTCTCAGCTGCCAGTGCTTGCAGTTGAAGTTCAGCTTGTAAATGACTTCAGGTTCATAGAAAACAGGAGTTCAGTGAAGGCAGCACATACGGCAGTATGTGCCTCATAAAAGCTGACTCCATGTGCTCGAGTCTTTGTTCAGTGCAGGCCTTTGAGTTTACACTGAAGCAGCCAAACACACTCTGAGCACACTTTCGAGCCCTCACCTCCCATAATGCAATGCTTCTGCTGCAGGACGGCGAGCCAGTGCGTCCAGGCGTCGCCATGACAGACCTGGCAACGGGGCTGTACGCACACGGAGCCATCATGGCCGCCCTGCTGCAGCGACACAAGACGGGGAGGGGAGTCCATATTGACTGCAACCTGCTGTCATCACAGGTAACAGCTGACTGTGTGTGTGTGTGTGTGTGTGTGTTGATTTGTCCTGAAATGTCTGAACACTTTAAACAGAACCGTCAGTATTTATCTCAATGTTTTCCTTGTTTAAACCAGTCCTGAATCTGCCGAGGACTTCGGGGCTGAGGGGCTCGTCGTCGCTCTGGACTGTGAGGTGTTAAAGACACCCAGCAGGGTGCGTTTGATTCGTGGTGTCGGGTAGTGCTGCCTGTGTGACTGTGTATCCGTTATAAACGTTTTGTGTTTGATTAATTCTCGTTTGGCTGAGAGAGTCGAGCTCACGTCTTTTATGCTCCTGCGTAAAGGTAACGATGACTTGGCTAGTAACCGTTTGCCTTCATACGGAAGGACCGGATGTCAGCGTTGGCTTCAGATGGTTCATCTGATAAATAATCTGAGACAGATTGATAATGAAAATTATTGTTAGAGGAAGCTCTAATTTCATTCTGAAGTCCACCTGTCTGCCTGCCTGTCTGTCCGTCTTCCTGTGGGTGAGTCTATCTCTTGGTCCAGACTGTAACATCCATCAGTTCCTGGGTGGATGGTGATGAGGTTCAGACATTCAGGGTGGACCTTGATGGCTCCTCTGAGTTTTCTTCTGCTGCCACCTTCAGGTCAACATTTTCATGTGTTATGTTTCTGACAGGGAGACGGATGGATGGAGCGGATGTACAGACAGACAGATGGACAGACAGGCAGATGGACGGACAGACAGACAGATAAGTTTGCAGACAGACAGACAGATGGACAGAGAGACAGATAGAATTTGACTCCTACACAACACAAGCAGCGAGATGCAGGCTGTTGTTGGTTTTCGAGGCTTTGAGGTCTCGATCTCTGCGGTCGACTCCCACTGCTGCTACACATAAAATACCCAAAATCCCCTTCTCCCCCCTCCTCGTGTCCCATGGTACATTCCTGTATGAAGCGCTGCGACCACAACCATGAGATCCGAATCCATGTGGACGGTTTGGTTTGGCCGTCGGGGGGACATTTAATCATTACAAACCAATCAGAGTACACAGTTGTTTCTCTGCACGCTGCCTGCAGGTCCCGAAAGCATCGGAAGCAGCTCCACCCTGCAACGGCTGGGAAAGCATCAGTCTGAAGTGCAGCCTGAATGGGAATGAAGGGATGCTTCTTCCCACCACATGAAAGCGGTTTCTTGTACTTCATCTCTTTTCGTCTCGTGTCGGATCGAACACGAGGCTTCTGTCGCAGCTGATATGAAGCCGCCGTCTGCGGACATTTTAAGTTTGCCTTAATGACTGTAGTTGCTTTGTGATGGTGATTCAAAGTCAGAGTCGTTTCACATGTGGTGTCGCCGTCCTCCTCCGGCTGAACTCCAGCCTGTAGTTAGAGCCGCGGTCCTGCTGTGGCCTTCAGAGTTTAAACAGAATAGTATCAGTTACTAAGCAGAGAAGTGATGGACGGCACCACCCGTGTGACTGTCAGTCTGTCCCTGCTCCGTCATGTCAACATCCTTTAAAGAGCTACGACCACCTCTGATCTCCCGCCGCTCCTCCTTTGCCTTCTAATCATACGTTTGTCTTTCTTCGTTTTCCTCGTCTCAGAAAATGTTCAGAAAATTAATGTGAACAGGACTTGAAAGCAGCTTCCTCCACCGCATGCGTCTCCTGCTGTCCTAAAACGAGAGACGCCCCCGTCCACGTGCTGGTGGGGGCCGAAGGGCTGGTCACCTGTGATGCATTTGGTTCGTATTGTTTGGGACACATGACTTTGGTGGTGAAAATCAAAAGTTTGTACAGGTTTTTATTTTTTTGTGGTTGTGGGAATGTCAGTCGACCCAAACACTTGCTTCATGTCAGCTCAGACTGAATAGTAAACGCTTTTATTTTGTGGCAGTCCACTTCCTGTGGTGGGGTTGATTGGGATGGCAGAAGTCCGGTTTTCATCTTCAACAGCATGTCAGAGCCGTGAAACGCAGAGAAATGTTGCACAAAGACCGACACACACATCCCAAGGTTTAGTACAGCCGCCATGTCATCGTGACCCCGGGTCGACCGAAGGCAGGAAGTCTCCCTTACAAAGGAACTTGCTTTAGGTTTGCTCTCCGGTGGCTTCATGGCGGCAGCGTTGGCAGCGAAGAGAGCAGAGTCGTGCTTTTTGTTCTTTCAGGAAGGAGCACCGAGCGAGCGCAGAACGACGACAGCTCGGATTTAACGCCCGCCTGTCTCTCTGTCAGGTTTCCTGTCTCAGCCATATTGCTACTAACTACCTGAATGCGGGGAAGGAGGCAAGACGCTGGGGGACGGCCCACGAGAGCATCGTACCTTATCAGGTGAGGTCTTTGTGTCAAACCAAGAGCGAGATGCGTCTTCTTAACCTGTAAAACCCGTGACCCTGCGTACCACGTGTCCCAAAACTACATACACACAAAAACACAAAATGTTCCCCGTTTGTTATGGTCTCAAAAACACCACCCTGAGAAGACTGTGACGCCCTTCATTAGTTTGCTGCAGACTGTTTTTTTGGCAGTACACACAACAACGGACAAGTGCAGTACAAGTACCTCAAATTTTACACAACTTCAGTAAATAATGAATATAAAAAAGTTTTTTGCTGCTCTCCAACACCACAGAGGAAGTGAACACACGGACTCGTTGCTGTGGTTTAAGAAAGGCGTGAAAACTGTGAACTTCTCCTTTAAGTCCCGTAAAAACAACGTAAGCGTGAACGTCAAGGCTTTCCACAACATGTTCCAGTGTTTCTGTGGGAATTTGTGCCCATTCATGCAGCAGAGAATTTGTGAGGTCAGACACCAAAAGGCCTGGCTCACAGTTATTAAGTAATCAGGTGATATGAAAATTTGTTTCCATGTGATCAGCAGTTTGTTTTTTACTGTTAGTTGTGTCTCTTGTGCTGCACTGAAGTCCTCTGTGTTTGGATCACAGTGGACGTCAGATGAAGTGGAAGTGAAGACGGCAGCAGCAGTTGATGTGTTGACTTTACGCTCGGGTTTCAGTCGAGCCGTCCCACAGGGAAACAGAGTGTTTATCACTTCATCGACTGAATGCTGCCGATGAGGGACATTAAAACACTCGTTTATCTCCCGCATGGCCTTTCAGTGGGCCTTAGGCACCTTAAAAACAGGATACACGTCTCTTTGTCTTTATAGTTTTTAATCTAAACGTCCACAAATCATTTGGTTTGGTTTCTTCCACGTCTTTGTGTTTTCTCTCTTTGTGCTGAGGCCAGGAGAAGTCGGTTATCATCCTGCACTGCAGCCTTTATGACGAAGATGTACAGAAATGATGATTCCAAATCTTTCATAAATATCAGTTAATTTTGTCTGTGAATGTTTGAACTGAACCATAAAATCAGTTGACGTGAAGCAGCTGCAGCACACAGCGCTTTGTTCTGTCTTCATTCGGCTGGTGCAGAGATGGACTTTTCTCTTCCTCGTGAGTCCGAGTTCACTTCCTGACTGCCGCGATGCTCCTGATGTCTCCTCTTTGACACGGTGGATGTCTCAGTTTTGGGAGATTTGAATTTGCCCGTCTCAGAAATCAGATGTGAACTTTAAAAGTGGCTATGGATGACTTCTTCAGCTCTAATGTCTTCCTCACAAAGCCACAACCACAAAACACCAATAATTCTGTTGTTTTGACTGTCATGATCTCCGAGGAACCCCGTCTGCTCCACTTTCATCTCTGGCGCCCGGGGGGAGGCGGGGGAGGCGGGGGAGGGGCCGCAACACTGCGGGTGAGGCCGTTCACACGAGAATAAGATCCAAGCGTCGAACAACAACGCTCCGCCTGGTGAGAGACGTCAACCGCAAGAATGGAGCCGCCGCCGCCATGTTCACGCCGAGCATATGGAGTGAAACATCAGGAGGAGCTGACAGTTCAGCAGAATGTGTGTGTGTGATGGTTTAATGTGCACATGTGAGTTATGAAGCTCAGTAATAACACAGTAACACCATCCCTCAGGCTCAGAGTCAGTAATGTGAAGCAGACTGACGACCCGGGACGGATCCAGTCTCACACAGGACAGCTCCCCCTGCTCTGACTGGCTCCATGAGATTTGATTATAATCAACTCCCCTAAAAAGATCCGACCTGCTCTGCTCTGTTGAGTAAGACGTAGACAGAAGTATCCAGACACACCTCTTTATGGGGCTGTTTTTTGGGGGTTGGCTCGGACCCTTACTTCCAGTGAAGGGAAATCCCTGATGGTGTAATGTCAGCTGTGCCGATACTTTTGTCTATATAGTGTAGTTTAAACCTGCAGGGTGGAGTTGAGGTGGAGCTGTGTGTTAATGACTGTCCCAGACTGTGACGCAGGTATAAAAGACAAAGACAAATGATGGTGCTGTTTGCTTTCATTTGAATATGAAATAATCAAACATAAAATGAATGAGCGTGACAGAACTTTGGCTAAAATCACATCTCATGACAAAGATCAGGATGGAAATCAGTCTTGTTGAACATCACAGCAGACCTCGACAACAAGCTGACGGATTATCAGCTTGTGAAGAAGTTTGTGGCGTCTGCTAACCTAAGGTCCAGCAGTCACAGATCGGCGTGATGCTTCATGTGGAGTCGTGTCCTGCTGAAACACTGAGACAGTAAATTTGTTGCAAAAACAAAACTGTTGACCAAAAGAATCTGAAAGCCTCAGAAAGAGCCGGAGACAACTGACACTTTAGATCAGCACCTTCAGGTCTGAGACGGTTTTGCAGGGGCTGGCCAGCAGGGGGCAGAAGCCACCTTGCTGCCACCCGAACGCCTGCTCTCTCTGAGGACTGTTTGGGGTTTTGTGGATGAATGTCCTGTTGCAGTTCCCCTGTGGACTGCGTTACCCACAACTCCCTGAGGCCTGAGATGAAAGGGGGGCGGCGGTCAGAGCTGAGCGCTGAGTGCAGTGTGACTAAAGGGTTAGTGGTCTGAATACACACATCCAGCAGTGGGATGTGGTCGCTGGTGTGTGTGTGTGTGTTGTGATGTGATGTAGGACAGCAGTTCTTGTTTTCCTTTCATGTGGCGACGGATTTTTATTACAAGCAATTGAGAGAGAGAGAGAGAGAGAAATAGGAAGAGGAGGAGAAAGTACAGAAAGAGGAAGAAATGAAAGATGACTTGAGGGAAGGAAAGAGGAGGAGGAGAAAGACAAGACAAAAGTTAAAGAAGAGGGAGGAGAGGTTGGTCTTTTAAACAGGTTTCCTCATTCGCGCTTGGTAAACTCATTTTAAAACTCCCGTGGGACTGAGGTGAACCCCCGTCAGGCTCAGCACTCAGATCTTCCTGTTTAATGAGAGTAAATTTCATATCTGCCTGTAGGGAGGAATCAGGTTAATAAAACTGAGGACATAAAGTCAGCTTCTCTGCTCTTTAAAGTGCAGCAGGACACGAGGACTGCAGGTGTAATTATAGTGATCCTCGTCATTATTAAGAGGCTGAGGTGCTGCGGCAGCCAAATCCCTTTTACAGGTAACAAGAGTCGCAGGCCTGTGTACTGAACGCAGCCTTGGAACAACAAATATACTCGTTATGTTGGACTTTGGTCTCATAGACCTGCCAATAACATCCATCCCTAAATGAGACTGGATAAGTCAAGTCTCAGCGAACTCATAAACCAATTTCAAGCCTCGCGGTCCAACCCAAAGCAAAGTCAGTTGAGAGAAAATCTGCAAACACAAACATGAGAGCTGGACTCTGGACTCTTTCTGGGTTCTGTGAAGGCGTCACTATGGACTGTTGGCTTTGATAGACTTCGCAGAGACAATCATTTTATTGACTAATCGAGTAAATAATCAGAATCCAAATCAGAATTCCTTTATTTATCCCTGGAGGGAAGTTCTTGTTCTTATAGACATTGCACATGCAGTATTCCCGACCAAGAAAGGAGAAAAGTGCGAAGTATAAAAAATAGAATAAACAATAAAGATAGGATAAACAATAAAGATAGGATAAACAAATAAGCACCTTATGTGAATCATTTTTTGCCAAATGTGTTTTACAGTAATGTAAGCTAATGTTGCTTTGTTAGCACTCAGTAGCTAATTGCCCCGGGTGCAACCCTGAAACATCAAGTTTGTACAAATCTGTTTTATTCTAAAAAGAAATTTAATTCTCAGTGACACCATATTAGGATCATGAGCAATGAAACACTAAACATTTTCTTTCCACTGTTCTGTGTGGAAGGCTTACGTTGTTGGTCTTGTCGAGGTTGAGCTTTAGCTGGCGTGCAGATGTCCAGTCAGTGATTTGGGCTGATAAATAGGTTTCTGACCAGAGAAACACAAAATTAGTTGATACATAGTCTGCATACCTGTGTCGGAAAAGCTGTGTGAGAATAACAGAGGAAAGAGGAGGTGACCCAGATGAGAACCCTGAGGGACTCCGGCAGTGAGATCCACAGGTTCAGACTCGGATTTACCCTGTAGGTCAGGTTGGACTTTCTGTTTGTTTGTTTGTGTTGTTGCCCCCTGACATGTTTGAATCCTGGTTCAACCATGTAAAGCACTTTGTAACTTTGTTTTGAAAAGTTTATTCTTACTGTGACATGCCAAAGGCGGCACGTTGAAGTGCTTTGGTGATCACGAGTGGCAAAGCCGCAGTAATGATGAAATTATTAATGTGTGGAAATGTGCACTCCATCCAGTTCTCAGTCATGTGAAGAAGTCCTGAATCCGTCTCGTCTCTGTTCCAGGGCTTCAAAACCAAAGATGGACACATTGTGGTGGCTGCAGGCAACGACAAACAGTTTGTCAAAGTCTGTCAGGTTAGTCACAGGCCTTGTCAGCATTATCTCACACTTCAGTTTTGTGATCCTCATCATAATCATCATAATTCTTCTTATCATAAATAAATAAAATGTTGAACTTTGTATTTGCAGGTTCTGCAGCTGATGGAGCTCGCAGACGAACCAAAATACAAAACCAACAAGCTAAGAGTCCAGAACCGCAAACAGCTGCTACACACACTGTCACAGAGGTATACACACACACACTGTCACAGAGGTATACACACACACACACACACACACACACACACTGTCACAGAGGCACACACACACACACACACACACTGTCACAGAGGTATATACACACACACACACACACACACACACACTGTCACAGAGGTACACACACACACACACACTGTCACAGAGGCACACACAATCACAGGTGTGACGCAGCAGGTGAACAGGGGAGCATTCTGCAGCTAAATGTAGCAGCAACTTTACTCAGAAAGGAGTAAAAATACACAAATGTTATGAAAGAATGATCTGATGGAGTGTATAATGTCATCATGTGTGTCAGGTTTCTGCAGGAGAGGACGGCTGATTGGCTGAGGAGGTTTGAGGGCTCAGGTGTTCCTGTCGGACCAATCAACAGCATCCAGGAAGTCTTCTCTGATCCACAAGTCAGTCACGCACACACACGGGTCGTTTAATTTCTGCTGACGTGTGGTAGAAAGCTTTACAGCATGATGAAGTCCCTCACCAGTCTGCCCAGTTCTTCACTGGTCCTCCTCACACTGCAGCCCAGTTTAACCACAGGCACAATTACACCTCACGGATCGATTCAGGATCACCTGAACGCATCACTGAAGAGCTGAGAGGTGTTCAACAGCTACACTCTTCTGAGTGCTTGTGCAATGAGACACAGCGGTGGTAAAGAACACACGTGAAGTGAACCCAGAACATCTGCTGGAGTGTGTGTGTGTGTGTGTGTGTGTGTGTGTGTGTGTGTCGTGGCTACTCTTCAGACTGTCCCTCCATATGGATTAAAAACACATTAGTCACCGCTCAAGCATTACACAACTCAGCATGTTACAGTAACACACAGGCCTCATTACTGTGTGTGTGTGTGTGTGTATGGAGAACAAAGCGACAGGACATATGGACTGTCACTGTGTGTGTGTGTGTGTGTGTGTGTGTGTGTGTAAATCAAATGAATCACACTGAGCTTCTCTCTGTCTTTGTCTTTTCTTTCATTACCTCCTCATCTTTCTCTCTCTCTTCTTTCTGTCCTCTTCTGTCTCTCCCTGTCTGTTTCTGTAAAATAAAAACCAACACCTTGATTAACCTCAGCCAGTTGTCAGCCTCTTGTCCAATCAGATGTGAGAGCCAGGGCTCCGCCTCCCCGTCACCCTGCAAGCCATGTCCTCGGCTCCGCCCCCTCCCAGTGACTCCTGTTTATTTTCATCAGTGGTTGTTGTAGTTGACGGACACGTCAACACATCCGTCTGTGTTTCCACTCTTGTTGTGTCAACGTGGCCTCAGCTGGTGGACGAGTCGCCTCGAGTCCGGATAAAATCCAGGCGAGATTTAAGACGTTCGCCACTTCTTCAGTTGATGAAGCAGCCTGAGGTGACTCAGCTGGGCATGTGACTGAGTGTGTGAATATGATGCTAGCGTTAGCATGTGTGTCATATGCAACATGTGACTGCAGTCCTTCCTGTCTGTCTGCTGTCCCTGAATGTTCTGTGGCTTTGAACAAGTTTTATTTGAATGTGTGTTTTGTGGACAACAGCTCCCATCACCACCTGGCACGGCACTGTCATATAAAAGCTATGACTCAGAGAGTGTGTGTGTGTGTTTGTGTGTGTGTGTGAGTATGTGTGTGTCAGACCAGCCCATCTGCCTCTATAATCTTCATCAACTTGTTTTCAACTCAGTTTGGACGCTCTCTCTGCTCTCCTCCTTCACACCTGTGAGCGCTGACTGATGGTACAGATGTTTGCACACATCTGGCAGTAACATGGATGCCGCTGGCCCTGATCACCGGTGACCTGGCTCATCAGGACGTCTAATTGTCTTGTTGTCTGCCTACTGGCAGTTCTGTTTCCTGTCCCGTGACCCACCGCGTGGTGTTTCTGGTGTTTTGTGTCGCTCGTCACAGGTGCTGCAGAGGAACCGAGACCAGAGCCAGACCGGTTCCAGGTCATGCTCAGTCTGAGCAGGTCGGGTAGGGTCTTGGAAGTCAGCAGGCCAGAGACCAGCTGTCTTCATGTGTTAGAAGAGCAGCAGAGCTCCTTAAAGGAGTGTTGCATAGTGTGTGTGTGTGCTCAGAGCAGCCCGATCAACTGATCAGCTCACAGCTTCATTCAGTAAGTAAAGTACTGGGACAGCGGACCATTACACATTGCATAGCATTGTCCAAAATGTCTTGGTATGCTAAAGCACTAAGATTTCCTCCTTCACTGGAAGTCAGGGGCCAAGAACAAACCCTGAGAAACAGACCCATAAAGATCCATGTAGTGTGTGTGACACTGATGACCATCAGCAGGAGACTTTGACTGTGTGTTATAATCCAGTCCAGTGTCAGTGATGTCTGAGGATCAGATCTAATTCAGCAGTCTGAGCAGACTGATGAGGACAGGCTTAAATGTGTGTGGAAATGTGAAGCTGTGTTACACTGCTGCGCTACTCGAAATATTTTCCTGAGGTAGGCACAAAGTTCACTTGTTAAACCACTCGGGCTGCATGCAGCAGATCCCCCCTGCCTGGTGATGAATGTTCACGCAGACCTCAGGATTGGTCCATCAGCCTCTGAGTTGGCGTGACGACACATGAGATCATCCTCCATGGACCACAGACTCTTTCATCCTTCACTTACTCCACTGCAGCTCGAACGCCCCGTCCATCGAAGGCTGGCCCGGTACCAGAGTGCCGACAGCAGCTCCTCACCGTATTTATTCTGTTCCCATAATTGCTCAC
This sequence comes from Scatophagus argus, assembly GCF_020382885.2. Classification (NCBI taxonomy): domain Eukaryota; kingdom Metazoa; phylum Chordata; class Actinopteri; family Scatophagidae; genus Scatophagus; species Scatophagus argus. The sequence goes on from NC_058510.1 coordinate 563,891, forward strand.
ATCTCTCTGGCAGCGAACGTTTCCCACATGATGGCTGCAATTAACAGAAAAAAAACTCAGAAATTCAGGCTTCTGCTGAAACTCGCTTCAGCAGATTGATTTCCTCCACATCTTTCTCTTCTGTTTATACCAAGAATGCTGGGAAATAATCGCTGCTTGGCATTCTGTGTGGCATGCATTCATTAGCATCCGTTCATAGGCAGTAAACACATCAGCGCTCATGTTTCACAGACAGTAGATCACACAGAAGGGGGTTTATTTGTTCGACGTGATTTTATTTGGATGTTTTTCTGCTTTTTTTTTTTTTTTTAAATTCCTGGGTTTAAAGTTTCCATGTTGGCAGCAGGTTCGGCTTTCAGGCTGGATGGTTACTCAGTCAGTCCCATCATGTTCAGGCAGTCGGTCCGGTGAAGGCAACTCTTACATATTTCATATTGATATTGTAGATGATAACCTCAACAGTTTTTCTCTTTGCTGTTTCAACCTGATGGTGCACAAAGCAGCTCCATAAAGAACTGCTTTTCCCACTTTGGTGTGGAAGAACTGGACCTCACAACGGTAGGTAATGCATTTAAACAGGATAAATTCCCAATAATTTGGAATTTTGGACAGTACATCTTATCTGTTTTCTTCATCGTCTGACTGTGGGACGCCTGAATGCCCACGCTTGCATCCACATGATAGAACCGATTTCAATGTAAGATGAACTTGTATAGTAATCTGGTTTGGGAAGTGCTCCACAGAAAGTAAAACTTTCACAGTTTTGCAGTTAATGGACTAAAACCTGTAAAAGCAGCAGCAGGCCCTCTTAAAGCCGCCGCGTCTGGTTTGTCTGCAGGTTTCCTCAACACAGCAGCTCTGCAGAGAAGCTGCTGCTAATCAGGAAACCAAAATCTGGAAGTCATTTGGATAACGGCCAAACACTCCTGTCTCTCTTCGCTGCTGGCTTCCTGTCTCTCTCTCTCTCTCTCTCATCTGTCTCACTGTTTCTTTGTTTCTCTCCTGTCTTGCTGTCAGAAGTGTCTTCTTTCCTGACTGTAAACCTCAGGAGTGTCCTGGTCAAAGCAACAAAGGTCCAGGTTTCTTTCTGTCTGTTTACCATGAGCCTCGGCTGCTGTTTCTGTAGAGAACACGCCAGTCAGATTCTGAGCTGATCCAGATCACAGTGATGCTGGAACTGGTTTAAACACAAAGTAAAGTCTTTAGCTTGAACAGAATGTGAAGCTCCGTGGTTGGATGTTTCTTGTTGAAATGCAACTTGGGAATCGTAGTTGACCTTTTTCCTTCACCTTCTTTATGTCAGTAGATGTCGCTTTGGCTGATGGTTCAGCTCATACAGGAAGTCACCTAACAGCATCGACCTGGACAAACTGATTCATTATTAAGTCACATCGATGACTGATTTCAGTGAACCGGCTGTTCTGTATGTAGAATTTTCTCTTGTGCCGGGAGGAAATCCATGACTGGTCCAGGTCTGTCATACGTGTCAATCTGCCTTTCGTCACAGGATAGAAAATATGTTGAAGAATTGATGCCTTTAGTAGCTTTTTGTTTTTTATTCCACTTTGTCATTGTTTTTCCTTCTCTTGTGGCTTTTCAAAACTCCCATTTTGCATCTTTTCACCGCTTCCTGTCTCTCTGCCTGTCATTGCTGGCTGTCTGTCTTTCTCAGGAGTTCAGCAGTAACCGATCTTGTTTTTGCAGCTACAAAGCCTCCATCTATGTACCTGTCATGTCGTCTGGGCAACAGCCAGGTCGAGCAGAAAATATCCAGCTAAATATGGCTTTAATATTCTGACTCCTGGAGGTGCGTTTGATTTACTCCAGCTGAAACCTAAACAGCCTCTGAAGTGAATGCCTTACATGTAAGATCAGATAAATCAGCTGCTCTGTCCGGGCTCAAACCACCCGCTTCTGCTCTGTATTTAACTAAACGAGGAATCTGAAAGTTTAACCTGCAGCCCTGTCCCAGGCTCTGAACTATCCCATCCTCGACCTGAAGTTAGTGTGTCTTGTGAATTGTGCCCAGTGCTCTTCGTTGATGATGATAACATCAACTTTACAGTAATCTTGACTTGATCTACACATTTTTGATATTAATTCCTTGCTCTTGTTCTTAATTGGCTAAAAAGGGACTGAAGGAAATAAACCCCCGAGGATAAAAGTTCATTAACTCTGGACATGAGAACCTCAGAACTTTTACTTCGTATATTTTGTTATTTTGTCATCTTCAGAGTACTTTGCAACTTTGTTTGGACACCAGCTCTATGAATAAGCTTTATTACTGTCTGGAAACTGTCAAATAAAACAGAAACTCCATGACAAAGTGCTGCGCAAGAGACGTCAGTCTTCAGTGGACTCCCACTCCCAGGACCTCACACTGTCTGCTGGAAAGCAAAGTGAGCCTCCTGTCACATTCTTGGGAAACCCTCCCTCCATACAGGCTGGATTAAAGGTCAGGTGGAGAGACTGAAGGGGTGTGAGGACAAACAAAAAGCTTCCTCTGAGGTCACTGGGACTGAACCTGAGGTATCCCAGAGATCCAGGCTCCTCTTCGTTCTGTCAGACATACACAAAGAGGTGACAGGAAGACAACAAAGGAAAGCACAATAACATCAGATTTGTCCATATTTAAGCAGTGAGATGGTATTTCTGTCTCTGTTAAATGGATGAAGGGATGGATCCAGCTGTGGAAAGTTTCTGTGAGTCTGGAGTCATCTTTTGAAGCCTCAGAGGCCTTTTGTTCCTGATTTGATGTAGTTTTCCTCAGAGAACCGCTTTAATGACATTCAGGGGAATAATGTGTCTGTATGGATTGGATGGATGGATGAAGGTGAGCTATGGAGAGTGCGTGAAACCTCTGAGTCTTTGAATAAAATCCTGCTGTGACAATGCAGTGAAAACTCCTTTGATTAAAAAATATCATTTCGTTGTTTGGTGGCCAGCTGTGTCATACCATGTCATGGCACGCGGACCTCCTCACATTACATTACGGCGAAATTCAGACCATCACATCACGTCACATCACGCCCCGTCATGCCAAGGACGTGAGGACTCTTTACATATGGTCCACATGTGGAAGTGAAATCATGTCACATCATGCAACATGAAGTGGGTAACTGGCTGAATATAGGCGTCATGTCGGATCACACCAGTGTTTCCTGACGCGCCGGACGTGTTTGAAAGCATAAAATCCTAAACTTTCTCCAGTGAGGGTCTGGATTGGATGTCTCTCAGAGTTAGAGTGAAGGCACCGTTTCGTGAAGCTGATGTTTAACAATCACATGGGGAGACATCCATCAGAGTACAGTATCTCCACCCATAAAGACATGAACAGGATGGATGATCACACTCGTCCAGGGAGGAAACTGTGTTGACACTTTGACAGACTGGATTCTTTCTCAGCAGATACTGAATAATGTTGTGGGTTTGTTTCTGTGTAGCCTGGATTTTAAAGTCATGTTGACAGACTGGAGGCTTCCTCGAGGTCACGTAGACCTAACCCTGTCTCTTCCCAGATAACCAGATAAGCCACAAGCTGACAGCTAAACACAGCTCGGGGGAAATATATTTCTGGTCTGGATGAGTGGTGGGCTGAATGGATGGATGTGGAGCTGCTGGGAAGAACTGATGACTGACTGTCATTCCAAAATGAATGAAAAGGAGCAGGCATAGTTGTTGCACCTCATTCCCCCTCATTTCCGGCCATTGCTCTGCTGTCGCCTGTCCAATAAATAAAATTCCCTTTTAGAAACAAGAGAGGGGAGAAGTCTCAGAATGTAGTGGCGGCCCCAGTATGGATGCGATTGCTGTGAATAACATCATGTCAGATTAGTTTAAAGGTCGTCTAGAATCTGTTGTGTATTCAGGATGTCGTTGATAACCAGTTAGCTGCTTAGTAAACAGACTGTGATGTGTTGTTTGTGTTGTTTGGACTCAAAATGATGTCAGCAAAGCTTCATCTGTCCTCTCCAGGGTTTTTAGATGGTTTGGAAGATCCACAACCAGCCTCTTCTCTGCTCTGAAACACGTTTCTGTACCGGATAAATCATCACGATGAATCGCTCTGTCATCACAGGGAGTGCTGAGTCAGCAGGGAGAGCCTCTTACAAAAGACATTTTTTTTGTAATGGAGCCATCAACGAGTGTCAAAGAATGAATCCTATTGGCAAAAGATGTGTAGGTAAACGCTGTGGGCCTTTTCTTTGAATCGCTCACAACTTCCTTTTAAAAACTGCTTTACAAATAAACCTTTGCTGAATTTTGCAGGATGTTATCAGTCTGTTCCCGGGTGGAACATCCGTCACTTGGGGGATGGAAATCACAGATGACGACCCAAAGCTAAACAACTGCTGCTTAGAAGGCAAAATGTGATCCAAATAAGGAAGAACACTGAGGGGTAGTTATGGTTTTAGAACTTAGAGGCTTTAAATAAGGCAGCGGTTTGGATTTGCTTGACACTGTGAACGCAGTCTTATTCCATTTGCTACTTTTATGCAGAATACCTTGTTCCTTTCTCTCAGCTTAATAAATCATGCTGTCAAATTACACAATTACAAAATAGTGCCCTAGAACTGTTGAACTTGTGAATCACGAGTATGTCTCTCTGGCTTCATTTGGTTCTTTGTCAGTTTGCTCGCTTTGCGTATTGGTTTGTGATGTCGACAGCTTAGTCCTTCCTTTCAGTCCACAGTCCGACGCCTGAATCGGCCCACTGAGACGTGCGTTGTCGTCTGGCTCCAACGGTAACAGCAATGCAACAAATATTGAAATTTTATTTTTATTCTTTGATGTTTGCCACCCCTACTTTTGTACTGAGGGCACCCGTAGGCCCAGAAACAGTTGCCTGCTTCTCAGAATGGTTGTAAGAATGATTTGCATATGAAGTTAAAGCTCTTGGCTGAAGCTCAGCAAAGATGCAGTGAAACGTTGATGAAGTATTTCAGGTGACCAGTGACCACCATCTCTTTGTTTTTCTCAGGGGTTTGAGTCAGGAGTTTAGTACGACTGGAAGACAAGATGAAAGCTACAGGGACTTGACAAACAGCACATAAACATTGTTTCCACCACACTGTACAGATATTTTAATTTCTGACAGTCAGGACCAGACTAACCAGTCACCCAATGCCTTCCCTGTGTCACCTGAGCATCACAGAGAAGTCGCATTGTCAGGTCTGTTCTTTCATCCAGGCAGCGTTTACATTCCTACAAAACATTTGACAAAACCGTTCAGTGTCAGTGTGAACATTTAACTGTTGACCGTGACTGACGGGCGTTTTTCTGTCAGGAATCCCTCCTGGTTTGTCTCTTTATGAGAGCTCTTGAATCCCTGTAATTCCAGCGGTTTTGCTTCCTCTGGTGATTGCTGCCTCTGTCTGCTGAAAGAATGATGGCCTGAGCACATTTGTCTTTTTTTCTCTGTCCGCGAAGACTCTTGAAACTCAATTAGAGGACGCCCTGCTCAGGCCTGCTGCCGTCTCCTGCGACTAATAGCTCTTATCATCTGCTGAACACAGCAACGCATTTGTTCCTCTCCGTAACCGTCCGTGAAAACCCTGCTGCATGTCTGTGTGTGTTTTGGAAGGAGGGTCTTTTATTTTATTCCGGTGATTTTTGAAAGAGGATTGGAGCGACTTACAAGAAGGCAGAGGGGACTTCACCTCTGGAACTATATTTTATTTCATTGGCTTGAAACATGTCTGCCACCAGCCATATTTCAGTAATAAATGTTATGTGATTTTACCACAATTTGAATTTCATAGAAATTCAAATATAGAATTTTTGTTTCTATAAACAAGACTGAAGTGAGCAAACAGACTTCCTGTGTTTTTCAATAAAGAGTTTTTTAGATCACACTCCATGTTTTCAAATGAACAGGACTGTAAAGAAATGTGCTCACTGAAGCGCACACGTCACGGTTCTTCTTCAGGAGTTCAGATGGTGGTGGTGCTGAGGAGGTGGGGGAGTAGAGATGGTGGTGGTGTTGGGGAGGTGGGGGAGTAGAGATGGTGGTGGTGTTGGGGAGGTGGGGGAGTAGAGATGGTGGTGGTGCTGTGGAGGTGGGGGAGTAGAGATGGTGGTGGTGTTGGGGAGGTGGGGGAGTAGAGATGGTGGTGGTGCTGTGGAGGTGGGGGAGTAGAGATGGTGGTGGTGTTGGGGAGGTGGGGGAGTAGAGATGGTGGTGGTGCTGTGGAGGTGGGGGAGTAGAGATGGTGGTGGTGCTGTGGAGGTGGGGGAGTAGAGATGGTGGTGGTGTTGGGGAGGTGGGGGAGTAGAGATGGTGGTGGTGTTGTGGAGGTGGGGGAACTGCTCAGTGGATCATGTTTGTGTCTCCCAGCAGCATAGGCCCATAGCAGTGTAGCTATGATAGAGATTAAAGACTAACAGTTAGTCACACCTGTTCTACCTGTGGCTGTCTGTCAAGAAGTGACTCTAACTATGGCTACCAGCCCTACACAGTTTATTTGGGGCTAACTATATGCTAAACAGAAAGGTTTTAAGTCTGGTCTTAAAAGTGGAGTGCAGGAATCAGCTCTTCATGCAGGAGTACACATCAGGCCTTCAGATCACCTGTGATTGAGCTCAGAGGTCAGATGAAGCTCCCTCTCTGTCTCTTATAAGCAGAGCCTGTTCATCTGAGAGCACATCGTGAGCGTTAAGAAAGGACCTAAATGATGTCAGCCCTGCACGTTCTCCCTGTCAGCCTTCTTTTTCTGGGCTTGTACAACCTGTTCCCTCTTGACAGTAATTGGTGTCCGTCGAAGCGGCGGCTTTCTGAAGATGCTTGTTCTCGGTCACAGGTGTGTTCAAGTGTCACCAGTTCACCTCAGCGTGAGGCACAGGCAGCAGAAAAGGACCAGACCAGCCCCTTAATGACAAATCACATGCAATCATACAAAACATTTTCCGGTGCAGGTTGCACGGTATCTCATTTTCAGTGTATAAATCCATTAATGGTCTCCCAGTCAGAGAATACGAAAGTACTGTGAGATCCTAGGAGTTTGTTTCAAAGCTTTATACACATTGTGCTTCCTTCCTCCCTCTCCAACCCTCCTGGTAGTTGTGCCAACAGGAAGTGAAACGCACTGTTGGCTCAAATTAAACTGAAGACTAAAGGTTTGAGCATTGCTGGAAAGGTTGGATTTTATTTAGACATTTTAGCTGAGTGGGATTAGCTGTTAGCTGCTCCTGGCTGTCTTTTCTTCTATGATTTGTCAGCATATTGATGCATCTGTGATGAAGTCACACTGACTCGAAAAGCATGAGGTTCATATGTGTGTGTTCTCATTTGACTGATTGATGATGACACAAACGGCGTTCTCTTGGCGTTGAAGGATGTCGGTCTCCTCTGTGAACGTGCGTCCTGTTGATTTAACACACTTCTGACTGTGAAACATGAGTTGTGATTTGTCACTTTGCTGCTCTCTGAACACACGTGTTTTTCTCCAGTTCCAGCATATTAATCATCTGTCCTGACAGATGTTTAGGTTTGGACCCAGGTCAGCAGGACGTCCTACACATCCTGGAAACACCTGGAAGACCTGAAATTCTTCAGCGATGCTTGCAGGGATGCGGAATGCCAGTTAATTTTATTTGGATAATAAATACTACTTAAATAAAAACTAAATCATTAGTTTTTCTTTGCCCCCACTTAATATTTCTGTCCCACCCTGGAGGACTGATTTTCTCAGAGCAGTTCAGTTTCTGCCTGTGCTTTAAATTCTTCTTCTCTTCATCTTCTCCCTCATTTCTTTCTTCTTCTCTCGGTTGTCCGACTCACTTTCTTCCTCCTGAGGATGACGTCCTGACATGTAGCAGGATTATTAATCACAGTGACATCATCCAGAGTTGGGGGTGCGTTGCTCAGAGGGCCACGCTGTGATTACAGGCTGCCAGCCAACAGCGGCTCAGTGAAACTTTATTCATCCAGGGAGAGCTGACAGACTCCAGTCTGAAACCAGTCTGCTGCTGCTACCAGCCGCTGTGGCGCCTCCATGGAGGTGAACTTTAACGATGATGATGCTTCTGCGTTGATTGATTTGTTGTTTCTGCTGTTTCTTGAGTTCAGACTTTCCTTGGATGTTCAGTTCGGGTTACTGGGAGGAAATCCTTGTGCACTGTGTCTGTCCTGTAGCAGTCGGCGCCGGATAGCGAGACGTTTAGAGCGTGGGGATCCGACTTACCTCCACATTGTGCTCAGGAAAAGGTCTGTGTGTCTGTGACCAAGTGAGTCACAAAATCCTTCACTCACAATGTCTTCTGGTTTTCCAACAATATCCTCAAGAGGAAGAGCAGAGTAATAATCTGTCGGCGCTGGACTCATTCTGCTGACCTCACTGTACATGAGAACTGACTGATGGCCGTGGACAGCATTTGTTAGGCTTTTCAATTCCTAAACCACAAAGATTAGACGTAAACCGCATGAGTTGGGAGGTCAGATGTCCAAAACACTGCTGTGACCTCCAAACGACCGTGTGGAAAAGAAATAAGTGGGGTTTTTTGTTAGCAGCAATCAGAGTGGGAGGAGGAAGTGATGGAGCAGGGGGAGAGCAATGTAAGGAAGTAATCAGCTGGAAATCCTCAGCGGTCGGTGCAAAGCGGCTCTGGGACATCTGGGAAAGTGTGAGAGGTGGGTTTGATAAAATCCAGGTACGCTGCGAAGTATGAGAGCCTCACAGGGCGAATACGAAAACACGTAGTGACAGACGACGTGATGGGGGGAGGAGGAGGAGGACGTTTGCTTGACGATCCTTGAGAGCTGGAGCAGATAAGATGAAACTTGAACTGACCTGCGGGGACAAAGTGAAGTTTTCAGTTGTGATCCGTGATGTTTGGTGTCTGTAGGCCTCATCGTTTAGCCTACGGGTGATTGTGTTTGGGTGGACCTAAGTGGTGATCCTGTCCTGCTCCCCCTTTGCCCTCCTGTGCTTCAGAGTCCTCCTCGCTCACCTTTTCCTCAGCTCTTCTTCTCCACTTTTTTAGATCTTCCTCTTGTTGTCTTCTCTTCTTCCTGACCTGTTTTCCCGTCACTGTGCTCGGTGATGTAGACTGCCTCCAAAACCTCACCTGCTTCCAGATCAGCCACTCACAAAATTCAGTTGTAATAGCCGAGTGGCAGCCTGTAGAGGGCGCTCACTATGCGTATTTGTAACACAAAATGTAAAATTAGTAACAGTAGCACAACTAAATATCTAGATTGATTTTCAGCAGAAACAAGTGGTTTAGGGGTTTAGTTGCTCTTTGGATTTCCGACGAGGTGGCATTCGTTTGTTGTTAACCTGCGCTGTGCTTTTCCTCTGCACGCTTGTTATTGAACCGAAAGACCTAACAGCTAAACGCTGATGTCATGAATTTCAACGCTCGTTAAATCCATCTGCAGCGTTGAAACTCTCCATCATTTGTAGACCAACAGGTTTATACTGTTGCAGTTTGCCGCAGTGACTCCTCCTGCCTGTAGAGGGCACCACAGTAGTAAATTTTATTGGTTCATTAACCACCTAACAGCCACATCTGGCCTACAATTATTCCACTGAGCCATCAGAAAGGCTTTAGATGGTGAAGTATGCAATGAGGCTGGAGGTAAAACTGGACGCAGAATGTGTGTGAAGTGTGTGGATGAAGCCCTCCGCTCACATCTCTCCTCACATCGTCTTGTTTGTCGAAGCTGGAATGTGACTGAGCATAGTTTGGTTTTTGAGCCATAATCAAATCAAAATGTGTCTGCATACTTTCCCATGGGGACAGAGGAGGAGGAGGAGGAGGGGTGTCCAATTAAACAGTGACACTGCGGAGATAAACACATGGATAATAATCAGGAATGGACAGAGTTTCAAACAAAAGGAGGAGGAACAGAGCAAATATGTGGTCAGCCGCTGGTATTTCAGATGTTATTTTTGGAGCTGAAACGTGTTTCATGTAACTCTGCATCGAGGCGGCTGCTAATGAGCTTAAATACCAAAACATGTTTGAAATGAAAGACCGGACAAAGACTGAGAGGACACGGGTATTTAACACAGACCGAAGGGTTCGCACTGGTTTGATTTGAAAACCTGCTGACGTCACAGCGGCGAACACGTCTGCTGTGTGGCTGTGTTCACCTGCTGCTGCTGAACAGGAAGTGGACAGCGGCTTCATCAGAAAGCACCTGCTGTTGCCACCTGGTTAGAAACAGTCAGTGTGAGGACCTCCTTGAGCTTTCTCTTTACTCAAACACACACACACCTGCAGGAACAGGTTGAAAACAACTGTGTGTGTGTGTGTGTGTGTGTATGGATGCTGTTTGGTTTTAATTTTATGTTGTGACTTTTCACTCAGCCGTGTGATGTTGCTGAACTCAGAACTTAATCCACCGCTGAAAATAGTTCACATCAGTTACACCATTTCCTTATGTACTCCTGTGACTCTGATCTGGCAGCAGATACAAACTGATCCTGAATCAGCTCACACTGCTCACATCACTTTACATTTCAACATGACCCCATCAGCCTCCTCCCTGAACCCCCTCACTGTGAGGCGGGAAGTCTCAGTCCAGAGCTCCTCCCATCCTGAGTGGAAGCTCACCTTCACCCTCACCTGTTCCTCGGTGCGCCTACAGTGTCACGTATTCTTACAGGCTTTTAGTGTCTGCAAAATGACTTGTGGGACTTGTGCAGAAAGTGATCTCATATTAGAGCATTAGGACATTGTTAGAATGATTTGTTCTGCTTTAGTCTCCACATCTCGTGGTTCCATCTCTGTGGATACTGTTGAAAGGCATTCTGGGAGATGTTGGGGACGGTGACATAATGTCTGATGAGGCCTGAGGCTCGCTGAGCTCCGTCAGGTGTTGACGCTGTCACCGTCAGCTTCGGTCAGACCGTGCGATGAAATCATTTGACAGGTTGTCATGTCCGTGTGCTGGTCCCTGCCGACAGGTCGTTCCTGTCCTGCTGCACACCTGGAACGCAGCTGTTCACACTCATGCACACCAACTAATACACAAACACACCGGTGATTTACTTTTCCCCATTTTTCTCCATATGGGCAACTCCTCCATCCAAAACACACATTCCACATGCCGAAGTTTCCACTTCACGAAAAATTAAACACGCAAGTGTGTGTGTGTGTGTGTGTGTGCGCACCACAAAGTCTTTTAAAACTCAAGAAACCCTTTTGTTTATTTGATCTCACTGTTTTCCAGCTCTCTAATCCCCTTCTTTGTTTGTGTCCTGGACATTCGTGTCCCCCAGAGGACTGGCTGACTTTACTCTCATCTCATCATCACATCAACGTTTTCATGTGTCCGCTGCTTTGGTTCGTGACCGAAACCTGCGGTCGTGACAACATTCACATCAGCCTTCACTGCACTTTGTGTCGACTGGTAATTAGGTAATGTTAGCATGCTAACAGGCTAACCTATTACCTGTGTGTATTTAGTGAGTGTTAACACTGAATTGTGAGCATCAGTTGTTAACATGACAAAACATGTTTCTTCTGCTCTGTTTGGTGTGCTGAACATTTTGGAGAAGGTCCCTGGTTAAGTCAAATAAGGCACATTGCTGTGTGTGATGAGTCTTAACCGCTGAGCCACCAGATGTACTGCACTTTGAAACTGTGCACTCTCCTTATTTGTATTATTAATTTCTTTGTCGACTCTCTTATCCTACGGGGACATGACATGAAGTCGTTCACAAACACGAGAAACTGGCTAAACCAGTGGCTCCCAAACTTTTCTCTGCTGGGAAAAAAACAAATCAAAACAGGACACACATACTCATATTACATATTTTGTTTTCAGACTCCATTGCAGTTTATTTCACACATTGTAATTAATACAAGCCTCAACCTTTTTTGAACAAATAAAAGTAAACTGCCATAAACTACAGGTTGCAATAAACTCTATAATTATTTTAAGTGTAACTGTTTGAAGCACATTAACTGTGTAATTATGTTCAGTGTAACAGGTTTCTTTTTTTTTAATATTCAACATTGCTATCAGTGCATTTTTTAAAAATTGCCTCTGCAAAAATGGGCTTTAAATTCGTTAAGTAGCTCTTCTATGTCCGTTGACGTGTCGTAGATGCGCCTGCCGGTGGTGTTGTTGGACAGAGGAACGAATATCCCTCAGTTTGCTGGCTGTAGCGCCATCGAGCACAGTTGAAACTGTGTCCATAGCACAAGGAAGTCTTAATTCCTCCACTGTTGTGTGCGGCTTTTTACACTGTGCCGCTCGGTAGGCAGCTGCTGCTTTAATGAAGAGAGGCTGTCGAGCACGGCAGTTAACAAGTTTTTGTCTGAAAACCTCAACTGGCTTGTCTTTGTGCTCTGGATGTTTTGTCTCCAAGTGGCGTCTTAGCTTGTTCGACTTCAAGCTGTCACAAGCTAGCACTTTAAGACAGACAACACACTGCGGTCTCTCCTCATTAAGCCAAAGACAAGATATGTGTTGTCATATTTTCTAGTCTTTGCCTTGGAAGGAATTTGCTTTGGAAGCACATTTGGCGATGCTTCATCCTCTGCTTTGCGTTTATGTGAGAGCCCCGTCAAAAACTTGTCCATGTTATGCAAATGAAGCAGCAGCAGCAGGAGGCGACTTCACCTGACTGCTTAGATGGATAATCGACAGGGGCAAGAACACCTTGAACATCATGATGCTCTTTTACCAAAAGAGACGCTGCAGGTGAAACAAAGCTGAGGGCAGGCTGGACTCAGCTTCTGCACCATTAGCTTCAGCTTAAATCACATGTATGTCATAACTGATGATGTTCATTGATCTGTCTTTGCTACCTGAAGTATTTCAACTTTAATCAGTCTTCCGTTTGAAGTTTCTCTCCAGGTGCAAAGTTTGTCCAGATTTTGAGGTCTCTGACATTTCTGCCTCTGCGTTGCACCAGATAATCCACAGATCATGTTTTATTTGGACTATTTCCACTGAAAACCTTTGAGGTCAGAGAAGGACACTTTTCACTTTGACCTTCTCTGCAGCATATTTTGTAAAATGTGAAGTTATGGAGGTTTTATAATTAACTTTTCCAGAGTCTCAAAAAGAATTTTTTATGTTCACAATATCATCCCAATGTATGGGACCAGCAGGCAGAAGTTCTCAGCAGAAGTTCTGTTTTTCTGAGCTCCACCAGGCTTCACTGTGTTCATAGTGTCAAGATATTTAAATGATAACATAAATAACATCAGCATCAGCTGGGAATTTGCATGATGTTTTGGTGAAATGTAAAAAAAGAACAACAAAATCCATCAACATTGTGTTCAATTTTTATTTTTGCACTAAAAGAAAACTTGCTGGTGATGATTTGCTGCTTTTCCGTTTTTAAGTGATGATCGTTTTTAAATGATGATCATCATCTCATGTTTGTACAGTAAAACCAAATGTGAAGATTAAAACATATTTTCAGCAAAATTTAGAGGGAAAATGCACAATTTTGCGCACATTACCAAGTGTGGAACAAAAACCTTAATTTGTTGCCCCACGATACAGCTATGTTATAAAACAGAATATCGCCAGCCCAAAGATCCAGAACAGACAAACTGACTCAGGAGTACCAGCAGGAAGTCAAGACTGTCCAGAGAGCCCAGTCTTTGTCCTCTATTTGGACCCTCTGAGCTCGTCTTGGCCCAGCTGCTGTTCTGTTTGTGAAATTCCACTGACAAATTACATTCTGAGGGAAATCCGATGCAAATGTGGCCATACCCTCGATCCACAGCCATCCACAGAAACCATACCCGTGTATCCCCTCAGCTTGTTTTGAATACACCAGATGTAACCTTGGGCTCCACTCGCTGCCCTTCATGCAAATCCACAGGTGGGTCCGGTTTAAATTGAGCTTGTGGTGAAGCAGTCGAGAAACAAAGAGGCCAAATTACAAACAGGAGATCCTCTTGAATGCGAAACCAAGAGAGGATGGATGTTGTTTAGATGCAACACCAGCCGGAAAACACACAACATGTGTGATGGAGGTGTGGACAACCTAATGTAGATTGTTTCTTTTTTCTTGGAAGAATTCGGGAACCTTTTATGTCTGTTTAGACGATCGCTCCCTGATCAATCTGTGTTTAAACTTAGTGAATGACCAGCTGTTGTGTCATCAATCTTTGACTGTTACACATAGACAAGCAGCAGAATGAGATGGGTCAGAAGACAGCATATTGGCAATGCTAATGCTATGAGGAAACAAAGTTTTTTAGTTCAAAAGTGCCGTCACTCAGTTATCTCTGTGATACGAGATGCAAGAAAACTGCAAAGTTGATTTTAAATAAGTTGTGTTTGTCATCTGTCCCCATGGCAGGAAGTACACTTTTAATCTGAAATAATAAGTGGGTTAGCCAGGCCTTTTCAATCAACAAAATAGGAAGAACAGAAAATGTGGATGCTATGGGGAGCTCAACAGATCAGAGTATGGAACAACTTTACTTCCTGCAAAAGGTGAGAAGGAACAAACCTAGCAAAGAGAGAAAGTCTGTGATCAAGAAGGGTTTGGGTCCACAAACTTGCATGTGTTCCCTGAAAGTTTGCACCTTTTGTAACTTTTGGAGGTTATTTATCTTAAAACACCTGGTGGTTTTACTTCTGCAGATCTCCGATAACTCTTAACCTCAGCTAGCTGAAGATGAATCTGTCTGAAGCCAACTACACCTTTACACCTGATGTCCTTACTTTCTGTTACGGAGCGTCAGCCTTGTTCGTCTGCAATGTCTTTGTGGGTCTGCCCGCTAACGTTTACGTGGTGTGGCTAATAGGCAGTAGAGCAGGTGGGGCTGGGGCCTCAGAGCTCTTCGCTCTCAATCTGTCCATTTTTGAAATTATCTTTTTCCTCTTGTCTCTTTATTGGTTGCCTCACTTGCTGCTGAGAGTATCAGTGGAAGTCGGGATGCATGTGCTGCAGTGTACCTTGCAGCTCATGACCATTTCTCGACCTGTCTCCCAGAGCTGCATCTGCCTGGAGCGCTACCTGGCTGTGGTGCATCCCACAGTCTTCCTCAGACGACTCAAGATGGGGAAAATCTGTCAAGTCCAAATCTGTGAATTCGTTTTTGCCCTTGTGTTTGATTGACACTGCTGTTTCCAAACTGCGATGATCTGTCGTCTTGTTGTTCCCCTCATCAGGTTCAAAGCCCTCCGTTGCAGGTTGGCGTGCTGCTTGGTGGACTGGCTGCTGTTGCTGCTGTACTGCATTGTACCTGCCCTCACACTTTCAGCAGCACACTCGCTGTACCTGCTTGTGTGCATGTCGCTCTTCTTCCTGATGTTCATGTTATACTGCAGCGTCCATATTCTCTGTGTGCTGAGGCGGCCGGGGCCTGGCGACGGGGACCGCGAGAGCCAGAACAGCACAAAGAGGAAGGCCTTTAAGGTCATCATGATCACCCTGATGTTCACCACGCCAGCCATTTCCTCCGAGTCTTCATTCTGGGCCTGACTCTGCTGTTTGCACCAGAGCAGGTCGTTCTGACAGCCATCTTAGTCAGCCTGTCCATCAGCATCTTCAGCGGGTTCGTCACTCCTCTGCTGTACCTCCACAGAGCCAGAAAACTGCCCTGCATCAAGTACTGAGTTTAGTTGAACTACGTTTTCGAAGTGTCAGAACAAACGATGAATCTTTATCTGTGACTCAGATCAGGTCCGGAGTCTGAGATTACATTCAGGAACATTTCCATCTTGCACCTTTTCACCTCATGCCATGGCAGTGACAAGGGACAGTCCAGCAGAGGGCGGAAGTGCAACACGTGGACGCTGCGGAAGACGCTGCAGCGTAGCTACAGAGCGTGTAGCAGCTGTAGACACGAGGTGGAGCTGGAGCTTCGACCTGTTGCTTGAAGGTGACGTTCAGGTGAAACATCTCTGACCACACTAAGCTCACCTGACCTCAGTGCTGTGACGGTGCTTCGGTGGGTTACAGACGCCACACATTGTAATGTAGCTTCAGAAACAACGTGTTCGAACAGGAAGTCCTCCATTGTCACAGCTTGACTCTTCAAAGTTTTAAATATTTCTCCAACTAAAACACTCTCATTTGCAGAACACAGTGAAGAGCATTATTCATGTCATGAGCTGAAATCATGAAAAAAAACCACACCAAATCACCTGGGACCTTTAACACTCAGGCTGCAGCTTTACGCAGCTCATCTCAATGAAGTTCTGTTGAGTGTACATCGGAGGAGGAGGCGGCTCTGACACTTCACAGGAATGAAAACGCTGCGATGCTCAGAAGCTGCTTTGATTGTCGAGGTCAAACAGAGAGCAGCAGGTTCAGGCAACCTAAGATCTTCACACACACACACACGCACACACACTCCTTCCTAGTCTCCTTGATGTTGTGGTTACATGATGTAACAGCAGGCCTGGATGGCTCCCACGGGTGCTGGTTAGTCGACTTAATGGACTGCCACAGCCAGCTTCAAAGACTCACGGAGTGAAAAGAGTGATGGGGAGGGAGGAGGAGGCATAGAAGAGAGGAGAGCTGAAGGAGCAGAGAGAAACACGAGGGTGAAGAAGTCATCTGAGTCTGAGGCGGTTGATGGGGGGATGACTGGAGTTGTTGACTCTCTACGTGTGGAGTCGTGGTCTTGTTCTTCATCACCTCTGGGTTACATTCACTGTTAACAAGACGAGGTGGAGGAACAGACTTTATTTATTTACTTTACTTATTCTTTTCATTTCTTTGTTGTGATTCCTGAGTCAATTTATGATTGATATACATAAACTATATAGACAAAAGTATTGGGACAGTCTTTGTCATTGCCTTCAGGTGTGGTGTGGGTCTGTTCCTCAGGGTTTGTTCTCGGCCCCTGGCTTCCAGTGAAGGGAAATCTTAATGCCCTCCCCTCCCCCTTCCCCTCCCCCGACTGCACACCCACTGCCCATGCATTTAGAATGAGATGTCACTAAAATCCCTGTTGCTGTACTGGTCCCAATGTCCCATATGTCCCAATACTTTTGTCCGTATAGTGTGTATATATACCGACCTCATTGTTCTACAGCGATCATAACGGCAGGTTCTGACTTAGCTGCAGAGACTGAGGGGGGTGTGGTGGTGCAGCCTGAATGGGAAGGAGGAGGAAGATGAGAGGCTGAGCAGAGACTGAAAGTGGAAGGAAGTAAAAAGGAAATAAGAAGAACAGGAAGAGGGAGGCTCTTAGCTGGAAGCCACAAACGTGTTCTGTGATCAGTGTGTGTGTATGTGTGTGTGTGTGTCTTTTGATCAGGCTGTGCAGCCGCAGATCAGTAACGCTAAATTAGATTCAAACACACACACACCATGTGTTCCAACACACTGGAGCACAGGAAGTGATCCAGCAAGCTGTGCTGTAGATGGTTTTTAGATGGACTGTTCCTTTAACACGGCACACGCGTCAGCAGACATGAAGTTGTCACGGTTACTGGAGCTTTCATTCATTAACCGAGTCCTGTTTCTCCTGTCACTGCGTTTAACTCTCAATCAATAAAATAAGTTAGGGGAAATAAAATATGTGAACACTTTGTGTGTGTGAGTGTGAGAGATGACCATATGGATGTAATGATGCCCTGCATAACAAGCAGATAGGATTACACACACACACATGCATGCAATCATATAGTCACACACACACACACACACACACACACACACAGAGTGTATGAGGACGTTAAGGGGAGGAGTCAGTTCATGTGTAACTTTCTGATCATCAAACTGCTGTCACCCTGATAGTTTTTCCTCTCACATCCTCTCCTGACTCTTTGGGCCATTCGTCTCACTTGTTAAAACTCTGAAGTGGCGTTAGTTTGCGTGTTCCTGTGGCGCACGGCGGTGTGGTGATGGCGCGAGGCCTCGTTTCACTTCACTGCCAGTTGATTTTGTGGTTGTGAGCCTGAGAGATGAAAGGCGGCGCTGCAGGAAGTGGCTGCTGAACATCTGATGCTGATGCCTCTGAGGAAATCTGAAACTGTGATTCGGTCAGCGAGTGCAGAAATCAGCTCCCGTCGACGAATGTTTCATACTGCACGCCGTCCACACACACACACACAGAGTCGTGTTTCCATCACTTTTGGGGACGTTACATAGACGTCCATTCATTTCCTGGAGGCTTAACCACCACCTGACCTTAACAATAAACCTTACCTTAACCTAATCCTAACCTCAGCCTAACCTTAAAGCAACTCTTCACACTAATTTTTAATGATTTACGTTGCGGGGATTTTGTGCATTGTGTGCATTTTGTCCTCGTAAGGACGGCGGGTCCTCACAATGTGACTGCATAAACAGATTATTGTCCCCACAAGTACAGGAATACACACACACACACACACACACACACAGCGTGATTCGTTTAGCGCTGGCTGACTTACTGCACCGTGTGTCATGTTTGATGTTTAAATTAAAGCCATCGATCAGAGTTCAGCTCTTATTAAAGTTTCCCCCCCTGCAGAGGATGAGTGTGCGTGTGTGTGTGTGTGTGTGTGTGTGTGTGTGTGTGTGTGTGTGTGTGTATTGTATCATTTGGTTTCATTCCTCTGTGGTCATGTTTGATGTATTTTTGTGTTTATGGTTGCTCATCACTCTGATGTGGACGTGCTGTGGGTGTTTTATTTTGTGGTGTGTGTGTGAGGAGGAAGTGCACCGCGTTAGTTCAGACTGACTCACCTGAGCTGACTGTCTTCCTCCTGTGTGATCTGCTTTGTGATGTCTGTCACCTCCCTTTATAAACCAATCAGCCCCAGCATTAACTCTGCCGGCAGGTGAACTGAATAACATTCATCACATTGCAGGACCTCAGAGGACCTCTGAGGGTATTTGGGTTTGGCTTATTCTGGTGTGTCCCACAGATCTGGCGGCTCATGTGCGAGCTCTGGGTGCCCGCCACGCCCCTCTGGATCTGATCACAGGCCTTTGATTGACACCTGGTGTCAGTCAGGGCTCAGATGATCCCCACGGTGCCCATGCTGTGATCAGGTCTCTGAGCCGGTGGACTCCGGGCACTACTTCTTATCAGACGGCCTGAGCCGACAGGAAGAGGTGGACTTGGGAGGCCTTTCGACTTGCCTGAGTGGACTTTAGTCCTCCTGTTCTCAACACCATGACACAGATCACTTCCTCATGGGGTCTGAAGGAGCTGCTACCAGAGAATAACAGGATTCTCTGGCTGAGAAAATGACATATTTTAGTGGAAGTGACACAAATGAGTACTGCATTCCTCCCTGCACTCAGTGAGGTCGTAAAGTAACACGCAGTCAATGTGGAAGGCTGAAGCTTCCACACGTGCTGTGTTTGACGCTGTGTCTTCGGCCGTGTCAGACCGTCTTCATCTCTCAGAAATAATTTGTCTCCAGCACGGTGCGTCATTTCCTGTTTTGTTGTCGTGCTCGATGATTCGGGTGTTTCTGTAAACCCAGCAGCCTCCTGTCAGAGGTGTTCCCTTTTTTTAGCTCCTCTGATGAAAGATGCGTAGAGACTTCCAGGTCACTGAGACCTGAACTCGGGTCAGGACGACCGGGACGGAAAGAGTGCGGTTAGCTTTGAAAGGATGACCACCTTCAGCGTGTCTCACTCCACTGCTTCACTCAGTTCCATACTGATGATACACGACGATATGTGAATGACAGAATAAATAGCTGATGTTGTGTTCTGGACGTGATCTCTGGTTTCTCTCTCTGGACTCATCGGTTCTTAAAGCTTTGTGAGAATCACACACTCGAGGACTTGAGGCTCAGCTCTGCCTCTGAGGAGCATCAGTGACTTGGACATCACCTGGTGAACTCCACATGACCTTCTACACTATGTGGACAAATATATTGGGACATACCTCTTTATTGTTGAATTCAGGTGTGGTACAGGACTGTTTTTCAGGGTTGTGGAAGAACTTGACTGGCCCACACAGAGCCCTGACCTCAACCCCATCCAACACCTTTGGGATGAACTGGAACGGAGATTGTGAGCCAGGCCTTTTGGTCCAACATCAGTGTGTGACCTCACAAATGCTCTACTGCATGAATGGGCACAAAACAAGCACACACAAAGTCACAATAAGGAAGGCGAGGAATAACAAAAAACTGAACGACTCAGAGAAGCTGAGCCGCGTCCTCCATCGTCCTGCTGGAGCAGACCGAGAGGTGAGGAGGAGGCAAGGAAACCACTTGACTCATCATCACCTCTGAACAGTGTGTGTGTGTGTGTCCGCTGTGAACTGAAACATGGTGTGTGTGTGTGTGTGTGTGTGTTCATGTTCATGGTGATGAAAGACTTTCACTTTTCTCTGCAGGTGAAACACAACGGCCTCATACTGGAGATGAACCATCCGACTGCAGGACATGTCGCTGTTCCTGGTCAGTCCACACACACACACACACACACACACACAAACACACACACACTCTCACACACGCATCTCTTCCTCAGTTGGTTTGATGGATCAGTGGTTCAACGTTAACCGTCTTAACAGTATCCTTTTCTTTATCCTCCACTTTCCAGTTCTCTCCATCTCTGTTTAGTAAGCATCCCCAGACAGACACAAGTGTGTGTGTGTGTGTGTGTGTGTGTGTGTGTGTGTGTGGTGTGTACTGTCTGTACCTCGGAGGTTAATTGGGCGTGAAAACGTGCAGCTCAGAACAGTCATTGGCCGGCCTCTCAGTGCCGTTCCTCTGGTTCTGTGTGTCCGACAACCGAGACGACGGCTGATGTTACGTAATTGCAAGAAAAGCTAAAACAGAATGTGAGGTGGATGAAGGTGGATGAAGGTGGATAACAAACAGTCTTACACGGTAAACAAGTTGCAGTCCAGGCTGTTTTTCTGCAGCTGTCAACAGTTCAGAAGTTGAACCTACAAGGCCATCCAGCACCATCTGACCATGTGACCATGGTGCTGGGGGCCTCAGCCTGCTGGGGGCCTCAGCCTGCTGGCCCTTCAGACAAAGCCCCTCACCGAGGGGGCCACATAGCAGTCGAGAAAATCATCCGCCATCGTGGTCGCCGCTGCAAACACACCCAAGGTGGAAACGCTCTCAGCCTCCTGACTGTTCCACCAGGTGTGAGAGGGTGGAGGCCCCCGCTTGACGCAGAGCAGTGGGCAGGTCCGGTATTGGCCACGGCTCTGCCGAAGCCAGCTGGAACCAGGACCCATCTGCCACCCAGACTCTCGCCCAGTGCAACCACTAACACAGCACACAGAAAGGGTCTGGGTCTCAAACATCAGGCGTACAGTAGGCCAGAAGGCCACGTCTGGTTGGTTAGTGGGGAGGCGTCGCTTGCCCTCACAGAGGACTCACCACAGTAGGGTTTGCCCGGCCTCACCTCGATGTGTGAAATGGCGCGATAACTTTTTGGCCGCCATGAGTCCCAACAGGCTGATTTGGCAGACGGGAGGAGCTCCTCCAGGGAGCAGAGACACCATCCCACACCTCTGGGCGATGGAGGTCTGTACCACGCCCACAGAGGCAGGGGATCCTGAACTGTCCGAGATCCTGTCTGTGCTGCCGATACTACAGACCGACCGCTCGCCTCGCTCGGCTTCATCTGCAGGACAGACAGAGTGATGAGATGAATGAAAAGAAGCATTACATAACCTGATTCATGAATTATTTGTCCTGACACCCCCAGCAACACACACACACACACACACACACACACACACACACACACACACACACACACACACTCACACACACCCAAACTCACACACACACTCTCACACTCACACACACCCAAACTCACACACACACTCTCACACTCACACACACATACACACACACACACACTTGTTGAGTGCCACTGAAGGGGAAAACAGGTTGCTAATGGGGTGAAAATAGGAGTATGTCCACACACTCACACACACACACACACACACACACATGCAGGCTAACACACATGCTCATGTGACCATGCACGTGTGGGCACACACTCTCTCACACACACACACACACACACACACACACTGGCTGTGAGAGCTCAGCTCATTAGCGCTGCTCTTTAAAAACAGCTGATTGTTGTGAGTTTCCCAAAATAAACAGTTTGTTCCCTCGGTTGTCTGGCTCAAGTCCTTCCTTCCTTCCTTCCTTCCTTCCTTCCTTCATCCCCTCTTTCTTCCTTCGTTCCACGGCAGGAAAACAAAAGGCAGAGTGCGTCACATGCTGAAGGAATAAAATAGCAGACTGATCTGCAGTGGTTTGATGCACTCATGAAAACCACCTGACACACACAGGAAGCTGCTGCAAAGTGTGTGTTCCCAATTAAGAACACCATGAGCTGCCATTCAGTCCAACGTGATGCACACACACACACTGTTCACTGTTTGTTTCTAACAAAAGTGAAATGAATGAATTTCTATTGTTTTTCATCATTTTATTTCATTTTCCTCTTCATTTCTGTTGCTGTGGTTTCATCTGAAGAAAGACAGCAAAGAGAGGAAAAGGGAGAGAAAAGGAGAACAGAGAGAGGAGAGGAGGAGGAGGAGGAGGAAAGAGGGATGAAGAGAGTCAGTCAGTCACATCTTCATCACTGCATCCTTTTATCATCATCATCAACATCCCTGCATGTCCTTAATGAGTCCCATTGGCTCATCATGTTTTATCATCAAACACACACACACACACACACACACACACACACACACACACACTCACACACTCACTCAGAGGGAAGGAAGGAGGGAAAGCTGGAGATCAGCAAAGTATTAATTACAACAATACATGATGTGTGATTATTGAATGACATGAGAGAGTGTGTGTGTGTGTGTGTCTCATGGTGAGTGTGTGTGTGAGAGAGAGTATGTGTGTGTGTGTGTGTGTGTGAGAGAGTATGTGTGTGTCTGATGGTGAGTATGTGTGTGTGTGTGTGTGTGTGGATTCGTGATCTTTTCCGTTTTTCTCTTTCAGGACCTGCCGTTCGATTCAGCAGCTTCGCCCCCGGCAAGCCGACACCCCCTCCTCTTATTGGTCAGCACACCGCGCAGGTGCTGCGAGACACCTTGTCCTACAGCGATGACATCATCAGAACGCTGCTGGAGTCAAGGGCGGTGGCCCAGAATGACCTGTCCTGATTGGGTGAGAGAGAGAGACCAGAGTTCAGCGAGTGAGTCAGCGTCAGCCGACTGTTTTGTTCAGACATTTCAAATGAATTATTTCTGAAGGTGTTGTTTTCTGTCTGAACACCTGAGAGCTGACGAGCTGCTTTTAACCTCTGAGTGTATCTTGAAATAAATGGAACATTTTGAAAGTCTTCACACCTCAGAAAATCAATGACAGAAGCATGAAGCAGCAGTGTGAGTGTGTTGGACTTGTTCAGATCGCAGCAGAACCTGCCTGTGGTCCTAACATGACGTTCCTCTCCGTGGTGAAGTCTGGCTTTGCTCTTCTGGCTTTGCTCTTCTGGCTTTGCTCTTCTGGCTTCACTTCACAGCTTGGTCGCCTGGCGGAGACTCGGCCGATCGGCAACATAAATACGAGTGACTGTGATGGATCATCGAGCTGCAGCAGGTTTCAAACTTGTGGCTGCCTGGAAGGAAGGCAGGAAATCTGAAAACAGATGGCGATGATCTGGAGTAATTAAAAGGATCAGTTCCAACCTGTCGGATCATGTGATGCAGGACTTCCTGTCAGAGACGTCTGCGTGTTCCTGCTGAGAACTTGGAAGGTACGGTCTTATTATAATTGCTGAATTAAACTCCAAAGGTTCGTCCTGTCTGAGGTGTAAAAGACCACGAAACACAGGAAGTCATCGCTTCCTCGCCACAGCGTCCTCCTCCTCCTCCTCCTCTTCTTCTGCGGTGGTTTAACAGACTGGAGGATCAGCTCCACCAGGCCAAAACCAAAACTAGGAGCTAAAGGAGGTCCAAAGGCCCCTCAGAGCTGATGGTGATCGTTTGATCCACATCAAAATATCGATGAGCGCAGCTTCATTTCCTAACCGTCGCCGGGGAATACGACGCAGACGAAGAGCAAACTGTCTGGGTGTTGAGTGATTCTCGAACCCGTCTGCAGATATTGTTCTGGGACACGAGCAGGAATATATTGGCCACGGCTCGTCTTGTTTATGACGTTATTACGATCCCAGATCATCGCTCAAAACATGGAGACATCGGAAATGAAGAAGTAAAGTCCCAGCAGGTTGATTCAAAGCTGCTGGAAACGTGGACTGTGTCGTTGGTATCGAAGGAAGGAGGAGAGGCGGGCTGACACTTTGATTGATCGTGAAGAAATCCTCTGGTAGAAAGAGGATTAATCGAATCAACGTGATGTTTACTGAATCTGAGCAAAATGTGACGCATCTGGAAGGCGGCGGAGTCGTCGGGGGAGACGCAGACTGACATGTTTGAGTTTTGAGGGGGAGGCTCAGGTGTGATTCATCACAAACCGGGGACTTACTGTAGTCCCGCCGTCCAGAAGCCAGCAACACAGTGCTGCAGGATTGGATGTTGTTTTTCTGAGAGGAGTGATACCTCTGACAGAACGTCATGACGTGGAACCGAGGGAAGGGCTCTGAAGGGAAATGAAACATAAACAGCTTGATGTTCCACTGAAGACTGACAAGTTTACAAGGATGTTCCTGCTCAGCCTGCACTCGAGCCGTTTGGAAGCCCGATTCTGCCAGTGAAATACAAAGAATTAAAATGGAAGCTTAACCTCAATAATTTAAAAAATGCTGATGTTCAGAATTGTAAGATAAAAGTCAACATAATTTTTACATTTCTTAAATTTCTCTTTTTTTTACTGGTGAAATGAGCCTCCTCAGACCCGAGTATGAGCACACTTTTAAAGATCTTAGCTCTGATCCTGGACTGAGAGGCTACGAGATGGAACCCAAGCGTTTCCTTAAGTCACATATGTCAAACCGGTCCACAGGAGGGCCGGTGTGGCTGCAGGTTTTTGTGCCAACCAACCAAGAGCACACCGTTTGACCAATCAGCTGTCTGAAGACGGAGATCAGTTGATTAAATGAGTCAAGTCTGGTGTGCTGCTACTTGGTTGGAAAGAAAACCTGCAGCCACACCGGCCCTCCTGTGGACCAGTTTGACATGCCTGCCTTAAGTCATGGTGTCTCTCACCATGGTCCAACTTATTCCCTGTCTTCCTGTGTCCTGCTTTGTCCAAGACAACATGAAATCACGCTTTAGCTTTATTCTGACAAACAATGGTGACAAACGACCGTATTTCACTCCCTGAAAAAGACACCAGACTCTAGATACAAATAAACACCTAAAAGTGTGTGTGTGTGTGTGTTAGAGGTGTTAGGGTGTGACTTCCTGCTGTGTGTCTCATCTCTCTGGAGGTGATGATGGTAAGAGTTAGCGTTCATCAGTCTTCATGTGCAAAGTGTACAAACGCGCACACACACACACACACACACACTCATGGCCGTCGTGTGTGTGACGTCACCTGAACCTCATCAGCATCTCACTGACCACTTCCAGATGACAGATTTATCCTTCGCCAACGCTGGTCGACAGATTAAACCAAATCCTTCTGCTTATCATTTCAAAATTAATTACAAACAACAAAGAAACTCAGAAAATATTTTCCCATTTATCAAACCTCTAAAATCATTTATGGATGTCAGAAAAGTTTTTTAATCCAAGTTCATGCAGGTGAAGCTGCTGTGATGTGGGGAAGGTCTGCCACTTCCTGTTGATCATCATCAGCCCACGTGCTGCTCCAGGAGGAGCAGCGCCATCATGAGGCCGAACTGGAAAACACGACGTTTATTTATTGGGTTTATTTCATCGGCATATTTTTTTATTCTGTTTTGAACTCTTCGTATGGAACAGCCTGATGTTATCTCGACAAAGCAAAGTGAATAACAGGAGACGCGGACCAACTGTGATGAAGAGGCAGGGTGTCCCCATACTTTTGGCCACATGTTGTGTTTTGTATGATACTTCATCTGTGCTTACAACCCGAATCCTGCTTGCATGTTTGGCTGGACTGCGTGAGCACATGTTGCCAGATTTTCGAAGATCTTCGAAAAAGTTTGAGAGTTTGTTTTGGTGGAAGGATTTCTGAAACTCTTCATCGGAACAGAAAGACCAAACCAGGAAGTAACTGCAAGGCAGCCGTGTCCACATACTTTTGGCCATAAAAAGGAGAAATCCTCACAAGTCGACTTCAGATGTTTCTGTTTGAGTTTCACAGATGAGTACCGGAAGCTCCGGACAGATCTGTCCGTCCGCCTGTCTGTCTGTCTGCCCGTCCGTCTGTCTCTGTCTAACTGCCTGTCTGTCCGCCTGTCTGTCTATCTGTCTGCCTGTCTGTCTCTCTCTGTTCTCGTCGTACTCGGCCGCCCAGCTGGCTGCCTCTGTGTTGAACTCAGTGTGTGTGCGAAGAGAAATTCGGATGTACGTAACTCACCAGCTCTTTAAGTGTCCCTTATTCCCCAACATCTGGAGTGTGTGTGTGTGTGTGTGTGTGTGTGTGTGTGTGTGTGTGTGTGTGTGTGTGTGTGTGTGTGTGTGTGTGTGTGCAGGAAACTCGAGGGTTTTGGTCCAGCCTAATGTTGAATGCAGACGCGGTTATATGAGAGAGACGGAGTCTAATATAACGTTTGGTAACACTGAGGTCACCGTCTGACTTCACATCGGAGCAGATAGCTGATACTCTTATTTTGAAGGGTTACATTATACTGACTGTAGCAGAGGTGCGTTCACCTGTAAAGCTGCTCAGCGTCTTGTAGGCTCCCACAAATAAAATGCTAGTTAAGTTAAAGTATGTTCTGAAAGCTCAGGTCGGTCCAGAGGAGAAACTCCCCGTGAGACGGATGAATGTTACAATCTGCAGTTTCACAGGTAAGAAAAACAGGTTTAAAGCGGAGCGGAGGAAGGGGCGGGGCTACGCCACTGGACGCTCCCTCAGGTTCAGGGGACGTGACGTTCAGGGACAGACGTGGTAAACTCAGCCACCCTGTCCAATTACTCTGAGTCAAAACTTGTTGCACTGAGTGACAACACACACACACACTTGGGACTCGGGACTCCCTCATATGACGTCCAGCAGGAGTTTCTTGGAAACCACTTCCTGATGTGGGCCGGATGGAGAGGCAGGGAGACAGAGAGAGGTGTTGTGCAGCTGCGGCAGCTGGGTTTGACATTAAGGCAGCCACGGCCCACGATGCACTGCTCTGCACACTGGTAGCCAATGAGACACGCACGCACCTGTCGACTCCAGTAAAGACAGGATGTGTACTCTCAGTTGCCACGGCAGCACTCGTCTTTTTTCCTCTTCCTCCCGTTCCGTCGTTCTTTCTGTCAGAGACTTAGATGGATTCAGCAGAGACGCTCAGCCCTCACTGATCTCCAAATGTCAGCTTTATTTTTATTATTTCTGAGCTTTCGTGTATCCGGACTTCTCTGGTAGCTTCAGATCGGCGAAGCCTGCAGACGATTCGGACCGTTTCAGGAGATTTGACCCGACTGCGTCTGACGGGTTTACGAAAGGACGATCCAGATCCATCTGATCTCAAGATGAGGGTGAACATGTTTGTTATAGCGCCACCCTGAGGTCCACAGGGTCAATTTTTGTGTCTGACTAGCAGGTGGTGTTTGCAACCCACCTGCCTGTTTTCATGGGTTTTGTCTTGTGAGTTTTACCTGCACAAACACTTTCAGCAGAGAAAAATAAGAAGGTGAAAAACAAAAACAAGACGAGTCCATCCGGCAGCTGTTGACAGATTTCAGTCTGAGTTATGTGTGTAAGGTTATTGCACTGGATGGTGTTCACGGCTGGTTGGCTGTGGAGCATTGATGCTGGACGTCAATGCTGGACGGACCGGAGACAGTCAGGTGATCGTCAGGTGACCTTTGGGCGACAGTCCTGCCTCTGCTGGGGGAAGACATGAACCTGCTGAAGCGCTGTGGGCTCGTTCTCAACCAGAGGGCTCACCAGTTTCATGCTGGTCCCAGCGGACCTGAGGCTGAGGCGGCGCCGCCCGCCGTGTGTTGAGCCGTCAGATGTGAGAGCAGGAGGGAAGACGATGAAACGCCCGGAGGAGCGGTGGAGTTATGAGTACGCCAGCTGTTTCCTCACAGAAACACAGCAGCTTTGTGTGCCGGCCTGCGAAACCACTCGGCGCCGTCCGACGCTCCTCCAACCGCTTCAGTTTCAACAGCTGCTGGCAGACAACCAGCACTACAGGTGAGAGGAAACAGAAGACGTTTAGTAGTTTTTAGAGACGCTTTAACTCCTGGTCATAGTGTAGTGTCATGTGTGACGTCTCCAGCTGTTCAAGGTGACCCGCTGTTCCTGTTTGGGTCCCACCCTTCAGTCCCACATCCCATCACTCCTTCATCTGAGCTCATTTGAGTCCCGAATCGTCCCTTTGCATACTTCTTACATCTTACATCTACTTCTGCGTGTCTCCATCTTCTATCTTTATTCAGCGTTTTTTAAAATCAAGAACCGACATTTAAGTTAATTTTCTTGGCACTAGGGGGCAGTAGAACGAGCTGTAAACACGGGCATGCTACTGGCTTACGTTTTCAGGTGTTAAACCACAAACAGATAACCTCTTCTTTAAACTTTTACTGGCTTTTCTGTTGTTTTTAAACGTAGTACAGTAGAAAGTTAAAGCTGAGCCCAGTTCAGTTTCATGGAACATAAATGTTTCTTTCATGTCCAACATTTTCCATAAAGTTACATTTTAAAATAATCCAGATTGTCCATTTCTGGTGGCCCAGGTTCAGCTGGTTCACATGACACAAAGGCATCCACCAATCACAGCCACTCTTTTATTTGTCTTTCTGTCTGACAGTCCAGGCTGTCAGCTCTCGGTCCAATTATAACCCTACGGTCTTTACGTCCCGACCGCCGCTGACCCCCCTGCCCTCCGACTGAACTCTCACAGCTAGTGGTCGAGCTCAGAAATGCCGTTCTTCCACCAGACAATACTGAGATCGGGACCTTTGTGAGCCCGGCTCGATGGTCTGTCCCCGATGAGGACGGTCACGTTTCTCTGACTGTACTCGACAAACTGAGACACATGTCCCCCCTCAGTCAGACCAGGGGTCAGAATGAGATGCTGTTCCCATTGTGGCCTTTTCAGAGTTGAGATAATTTCATGACCGAACTTGACCTGTTCGAGAGCTCCGGTCAGGTTTTGTTTGTCTGCGCTGTTCTGCCGTCCCACAGGTGGAACAGTTTGGAGGCTGGACTTGTTGAAATGGACATGCATGCACAAAAACCACATGGCTCCACGTGACAAAAAGCTTCTCAGACTCTTTGACTCCTGAAGCAAGTTATCCAAAAGTTTCCGCCCGAGTGTTTGAAACACACTGACCTCCAGAAGACGAACGACACACATGAAACAAAGGGGAGAGAGAACGACTGAATGGACGAGGGAGGGGAGTGAGGGGAGGGAGGAGGTGAGGAGAGGGTCATTCTGGGTAAACTGGGCCTCACAGCATTCAGAGAAAACAACAGAGAGACGAGGGACGACAGACGGGACATGAACCGGGGCCAGGACGTTCGACTGCAGGCCGCGGTTTCTGAGAACAAACTATAAAAGTTAGAAATGAATCAGCGCTCGCATCAGGTGACCTCTGAGAGTTTTAGGAGACAAACACACAAATGTTCATATTTCATGTCTGACTCAGTGAGGCTCATTAAACCTCTCGTGGCCCGACGTTCACAGGCCTCGCTTCAGTCCGGTCTGTTGTACGGCCATGTTTACACTGCAGGAGGAGCTCAGGTTTACCCCGAAGCCCTGCGTGGCTCGTTCGTTTAAAAAGCAACAGCGTGGACTCCTGAGCCAAAGCAAACAGGACACAAAGATGTCATTCACATCACAACCAATTTCAGTTTCTGATGCTCACGATGGAATAATTGCAACTTTTTTTGTTTGTACTCTGATTTCTCTGAAATACGTGTGTGTGTCCGTTGCAGTAATTAAAAAAGACAAGTGCAAATGGCAAAAACAAAGTTCCTTCACACAAAACAAACTCCATACACAGTAATCATGTGGTTTTGTGGTTTGGAAATGCAAATAAATAGCAGTCCAAAATGGTGAGGGATTATTTTTCACATAATTACACCAACTGCACCAAACATCAGGTTTCCCTCCAACCCGATAAACCAAAAACGAAAAAAAGGCAGAAGGAGAATCTAAATATTTGTATGCAGTTCCCCCAAAAATGAAAATTTAGTCATCGTCTACTCACCCACAATGTTTATTCTACAAAACAACTGAAGCAACTGAGGATAAAAACAACCGAACAATAAAAAAGAAAATCCTAAAATGGCTCCATACAGCTCGTCCGGAAGCCCTGTAAATAAAGTCTTCAAATCAATTTGGGATCTCAGACATCAGGATTACTTGTTATTGGGCTGCAGTTCAGCAGATACAGGAAGTGTGAAGGGCAACAGGTCAGGTAAGCCCTGATATGCACTGAGAGGAGTTCCTCCTTCTCCAGGTGACCAAAACAAAGGCGCCGCACGAGGCTTTGTTTGGCCTGGAGTCGGTCAACGTGAATTTGAACAAACCAAATGCAGAAGACTAAGTCTCTGTTTTCTGTGTGATTCAGACTAAATCAGTCAAAACCCACCCAGCCTCGTTTTCACCTTGGGATGCTCCATCGGGTTGAAGACTCGCCGAGACGATGGAAACAAGATGGTGGGAATGAGGCGGCGGTCAGCACTGGCCAGCATCTCTGCAGCCATCGGGAGTCTAACTGAGATCTATTGTGTGAGAGTAATCGAGAACACATTGTCGAGTTGAAGCTGGGCCTAATCGAACACAGAGAGTTGGCTTATCTGATAGCATTAGCATGTTAGCCTGGAGCAATTTAAAATGTGTCCGTGGTTTGGCCTGGACCTGCGAGGAGTTCTTCCCCACTCACCTCAAAACCTGCTTTCAAGTGTGAAATCTGCTATACAAACACTGCAATGAATGTTTGTTTGCACTTCTGCTAAGACAGGAAGGGCAGTAGACTTCACCCAAAGGTGTTTCAGTTTCCTGTTTGGTTGATGCAAAGGCTAACTGAAACTTTGACCAGATTTTTAAAACATTATTTATTTGGGAATGATGTGTGAGTTTGGAGACTTCTCCATCCATGCCGAAAGCTAAGTCTCTTAATCAGCTTAATGTGGACATGAGTAAACACAACCAAAAGTTAAAAGCTCCAACATATAGACAAAAGTATCCAGACACAGCTCCTCATGGGGCTGTT